>NW_010122876.1:51762-69980 GCF_000699245.1 Pterocles gutturalis
GCCAATAATCTATTCCATAACATACACGTCATGCCCAGTATTTAAGTGAGGACCCTTCCAGAAGAACCCTCCTCTTGGTTCCAGTGCCTTTCAGTTTCGAATCTCTTCTGGCTCCAAGTAGTCTCTCTCCCAAGGTCTTTCCCTCCCCTGAACCCCAGTCGGCTCTTGGTCTGGGTCACTTGGACTGTTATCTCCGGTCTGGGAGTGTGGTGTTTTGGGACCCTCCCCCCTGCTCCGGGAGGTTTCGGGACCCCTCCCTGCTCTGGGGTCGACTCCCCCTGTTCTGGGATCGTTAGCTGGGAACAGGCTGAATCTTTACCATTGGGTGGGGGGAGCAGTATCACTGTGTATCACTCATTTGTATATTTGTACATAGTATTATTTTCAATATTATTGTAGTTTAGTTATTAAATTGTCCTTATCTCAACCCACGAGTCCTTTTTTCCATTTACCCCTTTTAATTCTCTCACCTATCATTGAGTGGGGGTGGGAATTGTGTGAGCAGGTGTGTGTGGCTTGGCCCCGAGCCAAAACAAAAGTTTCTATCCAGCCAAGGGCTAACCCATCACAGGCAGCCAGGTTTAAACCACAACAGTTGAAAGTTTGCAATCAAAGCAAATGGTCATGGTCAAGGAAAAAATACTAAATAAAAAACTGATAGCGTTTAAGACATTTTGAATGGGCTTCTTCATAAATATATTCATATGGTGGTAAACCAGTTAATTTATCTGAAGTCTCAAAGGACCAATTTGGTTTGGAAAGACAGTCTGCATTGAGATTGAGTGCGATCATGAAGTTACTTGTCACACAGTGTCGTGTTCTGCTTTGTTGTTTTTGGTCTTTGTTATAGTAAAGTACTTGATTTTTTTTTTTTTTTTAATTCACTCAGAACTGATGTTTCTTAGAAAATATAAATAATTTGTAAAAGACTTAAAAAGCTGATAGCGTGGTCTGCATATCATTTGACGTAAAACATACTAACTAAAGAGGAAGGCTCTGATTATGCAATTGATCTTTTTATGGTTCCTAGAACAAATATTTTGACTGATGTAAGTCAAGAAAATGCATATCCCTGTAATTTCTTCTATGGAATTAAGATCTGAAGTGAGCTGAAATCAGGCATACAGGAAAGTAAATTAACTTGTCTGAATAGGCTAATGATCTCATTCACTTTTGATTAAACATGTATACATTTGCTTGTTTGGACACATAGGGATAATAAGTTGAATATTTCTAAGCTACACAATATACTTAAATTTAAGAACAAAGGGAAAACTTTTTTTGTTTCTTTCAGAGACTGTCCTAAATACTCAGAGGTAACACAAGTATTATGCTTTTGTGTTTGTCGAATTCAAATTGGCTGTTTAGAGACTCTCAGTGGGATCTTGCTTTTGAATTTTTATCCAGTCTATGAGGAGAATTTGTTAATTTACTACTGTAGTGTATCTATTTCCTATCATATTAGGTCCTACTGACAGGATAGTTCTGCTGATGAGCAAATATACTAGCATATTTTAAATGAAACTTTGAAGATATCGAAAATAAATTGATGGGAAACTGCCAAATAGCTTCTTAAATTTGATTTGGTTAAAGTTAAGAGAGTAATAACTTTCATGACACCTACATAAGACTTAAAGCTGCAGCTAAGATTTCCAAAGGATTTTGTAAATGTAGAGAAAGGAGTTTTGACGGATTTATGATTATTTACCCAGTTAGGAAAAACCTGAATACATGCAAATATTTTGGACCTCAGTTTCACATAGTCACAAATTACAAACAAAGTCTTTGCCAGATCATCCTAAGAAAAATAGAAACTCAGCAATGAGCAATTTAGTGTCAGAAGACAGAGATGGGGTTGTGGTACTCAACATCTTTGCCTCCGTCTTCATCAACAAGGGCTCTGGATCCTCTGTGCTCTCCTCTTAAACTCCACGGAGTTTAAGGAGGAGAGAAGTAGCAGCTGTGGATGAGGACTGGTTCAAGATTAAACCCCTATTAGCCCATGAAACCTGACAGGCTGCATCTGTGGGTGCTGAATGTATTTGTCAGTGTCCTTCCAAAGCTCCTGTCTGTCATCTTCAAAAGGTCATGGAAATCAAAGAAGGATCCCAGTGACTGGAAAAGGCAACTGTTGCACTCATCTTAAAGACAGTCCAAAAGGTCAGTCTGAGAAACTGTAGTGTGGCCATCCTTACTGGAGTACCTAGAAAAATCTCAGAGTAAGTCCTCTGGGAACAGTCAGCATGTATTTTTACCAAGAACAGATCATTCCTGACTCACCTGATTGCCTTCTGCTATAAAATAGCTGGATTTGTGGATAAAAGGAGAGCTGTGGATGCTATATATCTCTACTTTAGCAAGACTTTGACATTATCTCAGAATGTTACTGTATAGAAGTTGGAACGTTTGGCCTGGATGAGTGGAAAAATCAATAGTTAAAAAACCAATCAGATGACTGGACTCAGAGCATGGTGGTTATTGAGCGGGATATTGGTAACAACTACCACAGGAGTCTGTATGAGAATGTGTCCTGTTTAACATCTTTATCAGTGACATGGAGGAGGTGACACAGCACAGTCTCATTAAATTTGCATATGACATCAAGTTAGGAGGGACCAGTAGACACGCTGAAAGTCCGTGCTGACATTCTCTGTGTGGAGAAATGTGTTGACAGAACCTCCTGAAATTTGTCAAGGAAAAATGCAGAGTTTATCCTCTGGAAAGAAAAATCCCCTGTCAGCAGTGCAGACTGGTGAGTGATGAGCTAGAGAATAGTAGCTCTGGGGAGAAGGCTCTGGGAGTCCTGGAGGACAGTGAGTTGAATGTGTGCCAGCAAGACACCCTGACATAAAAGACAGTAAGCAGCATATGGGGCTGTGTGAACAGGAGCACATACGGAAGGTCAACGGGAGTAATTACCCACCTCTACTCAGCTATTATGAGACCACAGCTAGATAACGTACCTGGTTACATTTGCAGACACATACACACACATCCAAAAAAATAAAGATACAGATAAGTTGGAGGAAGTTCTGTAGAAGGCCATCAGGATGGTTGGAGTTGGACCATTTACCCTATGAGGAGAGACTGAGGGACTAGGGCTTGTTCATTCTGGAGAAGAGATGTCTGTGGAGACCATAACAGCAGTTACCTAGCAGGAAGTCAGAAAGGAGATGGAGCTAGGTTCTTCCCAGCAGCCTGTGTCAGAAGAATGAGAGGCAAAGGAGGAAATCTGAAAAAAAAAAAAAAAAGTTCAGATAGCTCGCAAACTTTTTCTCCTTGAGAACAGTCAGGTAGTGGAACACGTTTCCCAGAAAGGTTGTGTAGACAAAGCCCTGAACGACCTTCTCTGACCTCAGAGTTAATCCTGCGTTGAGCAGGACCTTCCAAGGTCTGCTCCAGCCTGAATTTTCATTTGATTCTGTGATGCAACTGTAAGTTGTGGGTGTCAGGAATGTTGCATTTACTTATGGAGTCCTTTAATACTGCTTCATGAATGGCAACCGTACAGTACTAAATAGCATGACAACTGACCAGACCTGATTTTTTAATGGGCTCTCCTTCTCAAGTTACATTATAATCTTTTTTTTTTTTTTTTTTTTTTTTATGCTTAGATAATTGTATAATTATCTAGACACTAACTAAAATGAAGAAACACTTTTGAATGTGTTTGTGTACATTTCATGGTCTAGATTTTCATACTTTTTACTGCAAGGACAGCACAATCCCACAGCAAGAAAATACCTCTATACACAAGTACTGTGTGTCACGTAAGAGGAAAGACGTAACAAGCAGAAATATTAAGCTGATATATTGGGCAGAATGAGTGACACATTTCAGGTCAGACCCTTCTAAAAATACATCAAAAGTACCATATGATGTGAAACAGGTGTTGCTATTTTTCAGGAAAGAGACTTTACAAAACTCAAAAGGTCAGAATTTTGCTCTGAAGCTTTGCATTGGTCATCCAAACCCTCCTGAAATACAGAGGTGTTTCTACTGCATAGAAATCCTGAGACATTTACTTTTTAATTTTTCTGCTAAATGTATTTTACAAGTCAAGGTAGAGGAGGAGAACATCTGTGTTTCCTTAGTGTTAGCTAGTACTATGTGTTAGTGTCAAATTAATTAAAGTAAATGCAAATATTGGTGTAGAACCTATTGAGGTTTTTAGGAAAAACCAAGCTTCCGATATTTCAGACTTTAAGATTTTGTTATCTGTCTCAACTCCTTAGTAATATCAGCTTTTAAAATATATTTGCTGCCTTCATTAACACAACTATTCTATAAACTAAAGAAAATATCCACAAAAACACTGGAAACAACACATCCTTTAAAACAGCAGGAAGAGGTGAATCTGTAAAAGTTAACTGCAGACTCTCTGTGCTATCCACTATTGACTCTTGCAAGTGCAAAGAACTTACATGACGTTTGGTTTGAAATATTTTCTGTAATGAGAAGCAAATGGGCTTTCACATTGATTTAATCCTATAATATTTCCTTAGTAGCTATAAATGCCAGGAAATCTATAATCTTGAAATGAACTCATATGTTTCTCTTTTCTTTATTATCTAAAGAATAATTAATTTTCATTCCATCTCTGCTGTAGTGCTAGTTCCCTTGTGTTTTTTCTTCTTTATTATTTAATAATATGCTGATTCTGATGCTGAGAAGGCTTGCTCCTAAAAGGCATTTATGTTCATAATGGTGTATCCAAATGTAGGAAAAAGTGTTCTATTTTTTTTCCATTTTTGTTTTGTTTTAAAGAGCATTCGTATGAAGCCAATTGAAAATTAGCTTCTACTTTCATAAAGGAGAAATGATAATTAATGTCCTCTTAACCAGTGTAATTTTTTTCTTCTTGGAATTTTTTTTCTTTTAAAGAATGTTTCCTTAAGTGTTTCAGTTTGGTTTCCCTGAATAAATTTTCTTTTTCACTCCTTGCCTTCATGCAAAGTCTGTCTTAATTCCATTTTTTCCTGAGGAAATTTGTGGTGGGGGTTCTACTTGAGGGGCAAACTAACAACAAAAGCCATTAGAGACAAAAGGATTTTGTAAATCTTGTAAATCTAAACAGCAGCAGAAACCCTTGATACATCTCTGCCTCTTTGCTAGGGCTTTCTCTTCCTGGATTTCTGTCCCCTCAGTAACAGCCTATGAATTTTAATTTCACACAATTTGGATATTTTGATGAAAGAGAAAAAACACAAAATACTTGTGTGAAAAATAAGAAAGTAAAGTAGTAATTCAGATCTTCAGATAATGTAAATCAGTTTTATGCCATCCAATTCAAAAGAACTCTGTTGATTTAAGAAATTACTCCAGCACACACATGTCCACCACCTGTAGAAAAACATCCATTAACCAAACTGAAAGACTGGAAATGGGCAAAACAAATATAGGATTCTGTGTTCACAAGAATAGTTTTCTACAGTGAATTTAGAAAAGAATACTAGCACAGTAATATTTTAAATGTTGAGCAATTAACCTTTTTAATTACAGTAAGCAATCATCCTACTGAAACAGTATGTAACCTTCAGAGTAACAACTTTCTTGGTTTGGGATTAATATTTTATCTGTGTCAGTTTATGGAAAACCTAAAGCTTTATTTGTCTCAGTGAAAAAAAAAAAAAAAAGAGAATCTGATTAGTTCAAGCACAAAAATGTGTTTTATAACTACATATCATTAAGAAAGGAGAAGGAAAGAGAAGTAGCTGACTTGCTTCAGGGATTACCTCTAAGATATCACAAAAAACAAGTCTGTGAAAGGCTTGAAGAGGTCAGTAAGTCCACTCCCAGCCCCACAGTGAAATGTACTATTCACAAGCAATGTTAGACAAATGTTTCCAAAAGGGAATGCAGAGTCTACATCTGCTTTCTACACAGAATAATTTATACAATCTATTCTAGTGTTTAACTAGGACGTGTTTAAACTTCTGAAAGCACTGTACAGACAATGCTCAGTCTATCTTAAGCTCATTATTTCTTGCCCTATCCAAATACTTTCAGTAACCTCCTCTCCCACTTTGCAGCTATCTTTTAAGTATTTGAGGACTTGTATTTCAGTTTTCTCTTGCACAGAATATACAGCCTGGTACAGTTGTGTTTCCTAGACCTTCCTGTCTTCTGGACTTTTCTCGTGTAATATTTTTTAGAGAGTAGTGGGGAGAAGATTTGAAATTCCCAAGTCTGCACTTGACTTGAGAGATTAGCTAAAAACAAAACAAAAAAACTCCCTTCATGTCTCTAACAAAAAGCTTGCATTCATTGAGCCCAGCAAGCATAAGTTTCCCAAGACTGTGAAGACAGTTTTTATCCCTCTGTGTTTTCTCCATTAGCTTCATTTATTTTTGTGTTTGTATAGCTGTTTATTTCTTCCTAGTTACCATTATCTATAGTCACCTTGAATTTGAATCCTACTTATTTAATTTAATTTCTTTCATTTTCCAAATGCACCTGAATTTCATTATAATTTTCTATGTATTTGCAAATCCAAAGATGTTCAAAAGTACAAAAAACTAAATTTTTGCACAACATGCAGGCCTCCTTGAGAGATCATCCGTAGTTGGACATTTGTCTCCAGGATGACTAACTCATCCCTTTAGATGTTAGGATTTTAGAGAATACCCATTAAAATTTAATCTCTTGTGCTCTCACTCACAAATCAATATTGTCATTCTCCAAATATTAAAATCTTGGATGACAGTATTATTAAGTATGTTATACTATTCAACTATCATATTCCAGTCAGAAGGCTAGGAAATTCTCATCAGGCCACAGTGATAGTATTCAGGAGCACATTTCTTAAGGTATGTCATTCTGACAGATATGGTTCTTAATTTTCCTAAAAAGACAAATTCTAGCTTTATACATCCTTACGATTGCCTTTGGTAAATCAGCTTGAATTTCCCAGATGATAGGCCATGATCTTCCTTCATCCCTGAGAAAATGTGCTATTAATTCTTGTTGTAACAAGAAGGTTGATCAAGAGAGTTCCCTCACCTATGAGAAGTGTCGGACTCCCTCTTTGCATAGTATTCCATTCAGCCATCCTGTACTGCAGCAATCCTTTCAAGTAAGCTAGTTTTCCCATCTGTAGAAGTTTTTATTTACAGCATGTCAATTTACCATTACTTTGGATCATGCCAACAACCTTAGGCTCTACACACCTTTCCCAGAAATTCCCCAGGCAGGCAACTCCCGCACAAACCATGTTTTGTTTTTCATCTCTCCAGTGAGTTGTATGCCACAGATCTCACAAATTCATAATAGTACGGAGATGGAAGCCTTACACTTAAGCTGGAGCTCAGACCACTTTCTTTACAGTGATTTTCCCCAAGGTCACCAACTGGGCTCCTTCCCAGCTGGCCCTGAGCCCAGGCCAGTAAACACCCAGGAGAGAGGAGATGTGCTCAGGGCTCTTACAGTAGCTTCTTAGTCCCTCAAAGCTTTACCTAGATACCAAAATTTAGATATTTGTGTCTGAGCCAGGTTTCTGTGTCCCCACTATGGTCAATGGTGAGCTGTGGCAGGTGCAGCCTCCCTGGTAAAGACTGGGGCTTTCCCACCATGTAAACATAGCGGCCACTGATTCTTTTTGCACCCTTATTTTTCATGCCCTTACTTTTCACACCTTTTTGTTGTCAGTTGTAATGTACATAGCTGCTGGAAGATGGGGCCTTCAGACAATAAGAACTGACGTGGCTATATATGATCACAGATCAGATTTGACTAGGGTATAAATGAAGTTATGCCAGAGGGCAAATTGAGTCGATCCTCCTTGGAGCAGTGGGTCTGTACTTGAGGACTCTCCCCTTGGTTGATCCTGGTGGACAACAAGCTGAACATCTTAGTAGTGTGAGTCAGCAGCAACAAAGGCAAATCAGACCCTGTATCACTGGAACAAGCTCCCCAGGGATGTGGTGGCATACCAGTCACTGGTGGTTTTCAAGATGCAATTGGACAGGGTGTTAAATAATCTCATGTAGGCTCCCTTTGCCACAAAAGTTTGAACTAGATGATCTTCTGAAGTCCCTTCCAACGTGAAGTATTCTATGATTCTATAAAAATGTGATTTAATTTCTGTAGAGGAAATTAAAGGTATTCCTTGAAATTATTGAAGTTTTTCCTTGAAAATCATAATTTCAGATTTAATTAAAAAAACCCCAAACAATTATTGTGCCTGATGTAAACAAATTGTTGAACTCCATTTATTAAAAAAAATTCTGTGTATGTAGCCATAGTTTATGATGCATTTGATGAAATAAAAGACTTGGACCTTACTAAGTCATAACTTATTATTTTTTTTATTTTGTAGTTGTAGTTTTTGTGTTCTAAAATATTATTTTTCTGATACTTTTTTATTATTTCTTTAAAGCTCATTGAATTCAGAAACTCCAGGTTCTAGAGTGTTGTTACCCATAGTTGTTAAGCTTAGTATTTGGACTTTAAAACACAAAATATCTGCAGTTATTGATGCAGAAATGGCAAAATGTGATATAGCTATTACTTCATAAGTGTTAATATACAGACACTTCTGTTTAATAAACCTATCTTATGATTGTTTCTTTTGTTTTCTGATTTCATAGTTCTACCTCATCTCATTATATATCACTCGTTCTCAAGTTTGCATTTTATTGTAAGTTCACATTGTAAAATATCACATAAGATGACATTCAATTGAAATAAAAAGTGATTTATCAGTACCAAACTAATGAAGTATGAAACACTGTAATGATACTGGAGATTTCTAAAGAAAATTTTGTCCATAACTATTAGTCTGAATGTGCTAGTGGGCTTACCATATTTTGGTCTATGGGAGTTTTTTTGCTTTATATCAATTCTGAGAACAAGGCAAAAAGGTATGAACAAGAAAAAACCTCTCAAAAATTATTTGGAGCAATTAAGAAGAGTGAAGACTCTGCCTGTATACAGTAACAATTTCCAGTGATTATTTATATATTAATTAAACCTTACATATGACTTTAAGCCTATTTTTCTAAATGCCTATTATGAGAAGATAAATATTTAATGATAGAAGACTAATTTTCTAATGTATTAAAGAACTTTGTGTTCTCAAGCATGTATTCATTGTTATTTAAAAGTCTAGCTCTTTTTGTAATATTTTGTAATAGAGTCAGAAAACTGCATGAATGCTAATCATTAGCTGCTGTTTAACATTTCACTACAAGAACATAATGGGGTAAGTAAATGGTCCTTTAAAAAAAAAAAAAATCTCTCTCTGCAATGATGGGCTTGATGAAAACACGTGCCTACTGTCACCTATTCAGGTTCATACAATTAAGTTAATCAGTGAGAAAGCTTTGTAAGAGAGGGGGGTTTTTTCCTGTTTGTACCAAGCACACAAAAATTGGTGAAGACTCAAGAACTGGGGGAGACTAATAGAGTTTGTCATTTAAAAAAAAAAAAACACCTTTGAAATCTCTTTTTCTTAGGGCTTTTTTTGTTTGCTTGCTTGGTTGCTTTGTGGGTTTTTTTTTTTTTTTTTGGTTTGGTTTGTGGTGGTGGTTGTGTGTTTGTGTGGTGGTGTTTTTTTTTGTTTGTTTGTTTGTTTTTTTTAAATCTGAGGGAAAATAGGTTGCCCATAAGCATGTGTATACATATCTGGTCTAATCCTTATTAGTCCCAAGCTGGTAAGTAAAACTGTTACAAGGGCTGTGCACGTGAAAAGGATTTCATTCCTTAAAAACCCAGCTTTGTAAAGCATTAGATAGCAGGCTGTAAACATTTTTAAGTAGAAATTATTCTTTAAAATTCTTCACCTTTATACCTTAAATATCTTAATCATTTGTCCTGTGTATCATCATGGACAGGAATGTATGCTGTATGAGTTGTGAAAAAGCCCTTACTTTCATTCTTCAATTTTTTTTCTTTCATAATATGAGCAAAATCCAGTCAAACTTTCTGGATCCCTTTGAAAAATATCAGTGATAGTAAATGGATGTACGTACTCAACAGGCTTAACTATGTTGTTCTTCTCTTTCCTTTAATTAAAATATCAGGTATGATATATAGTTTATATGCTATATAGTTTACCTCCACAATAGAAATATATGAGTGTTGGAAAGGTCATTTAATATCTTGACATGAAAGGATATTTATTAAAGTCATTAGTAGAAAAATAAACAACCACTTGGAATCTATTTGTTGGTGCCTCATATGAAGCTATAGATAAACTAGAAATAAGTTTAAAAAAAAAAAAAAAAGCAAGAGCCTTCTCTTTCTTACCCTTCGATCAATGTAAATGACATTTTATTTTTAAGGACCAACATCTTTCGCAGCATGTGATGGTGAATAATTAATGCAATACATGAATTCCGTTTTAAGGAAAGAGCTGAGAGAAAGTCACCCCTCAGGACTTCTACATATCAAAGTAGTCTGTAAAAAATTCTAGTTCTAAGACATCTGTTTGTTAATTAATTTGTTAAGAATAAACTTAAGATTTTGTCTAAAATGAAGAAAAAAAACTAGTGTGTCAGTTCTCACTAATTACTGGCATTGTTCATTGCTTCCATGCTAACAAGTATTTCTTTAGGTAGAGAATAAAATATTGTTCTGTCTTTGATTCTGTCCATTACCATAATTCCCAGTAATAGGCTCTGACTCAAAGTGAAATGATTCCCTTATCTTTTATACTGCATAATAATATAGTAGGGCTGTTCACCAGCCAAGTATCTCCAGTAGCTTCAAATTTATTTTAGCCTGTTCTTCTCTTAGAAAACGTGTGGACAATACAAAAATACATAGATACCTATGCATTTAGATAGATACCTATACCTTCAAAACAGTATCTGTTAACCTGTATCAGCAAATAAGTCTTTCTATTGCATGTTATCCTACTCCTTTGATTTCCCTGTAAAAGCCAAACGGTAGACCATGACTTAACAGGTCTCCTAAATTCACAGTCTGCTATCCATTTAAAACTTTTGGACTCCATTCCAGAGTCTCATTCTCTTTTAAGAAAGTTAGTAGGAGTGGCAAGGACAGATTTCTAGCTATGTATTAGTATTCTTTTTCCATTAAAAAAATGCAATTAAAGTGTCTTTTAGATGCTCTCTATAAAGCCCTATGCTCATCTATGTTTTCTTCTACAAAGCTAAAGTCAGACACTTCTGGATTTATTTCTCCACATCTAAAATGGCTGGTGGAATTACTACCTTTCTGTACTTCTCAGGTTTTTTTTTCCAACTCGTTGACCCTCAATGTACCCATTTCTCTAGACACATCAAATGATCAGTGTCATATCCAAAGTCACTTAGGCTAAGTTATAGCAGAATCCAGTTAATCTGTCCAGTTCCAGATCTTCCTCAGATCCCAGATTAAATGAAAGTCTGACCCTTGACCTCTCAGAGCTTCTTTCTTCACAGAAACTCAGACAAGATGGCTGGTTTCACTTGTAACTGCAGCACTTTCCATGGGTATCTGATGTGAATCGTACAGTGAGCTGGATCCTGATGCACCTTAGACTAGGAGGTAAATGCGGCGATAGATTGAATTACTTCTTTAATTCTTTTTTTTTTGATTTTTATTAACTCATTCTTCCCCTTTTCCCTCTTAAATGGTACTTCAAACCTTACTGAGGTTTAAGAATTCTTCCCATTTAGTCAAATTTTATCAGTTACTGGATTCTAGCTGTTTTACTGTTTCATTTGTAGTGTACAAGGAATAAAAAGGACAAAAAAATCTTGCATACAAAATGAAGCTTGTAGGCTTACAAAATAGTGGTATGAGAAAGATCTGATGTCAAACCTATGTGTGTGCATGTGTATATTTGTATTTGCATACATTCTCTCAACTTCTTGAGAATAATACCAAAGCTTCTAATACTCTTCATATCTATTCTCGATAGCATTTTGCAATGACATTAGTTAATATTTTGGAATTTTATAAAGTTCCTTCTAGCTTATGAAGAACAATTTACAAAACTTACTACACTATATTATTATAAACCAGACTATTACCTATCAAATACAGTAATGCTTGCACTTACTGACTATGCTTGTGTAGACTGTTAAGCATGGCATGAGTTACTTCTAAGAAAGTGAAACTGGTTCAATTATTGACGTTGAAGTCTTCAACAGTTTCCATAAACCTGAAATAAATCTCAAGCATATCTTAAATCTGTAAAATTACAGGATACAATACAGGATACAACAAAACAAACTTAGTTCAGAACTCAGACTTGTTGAACGTTTTCAGTTCTAAATTCATATTACATGTAGAGCAAGTACCATTAAAATCTTGACATTTACTGCTGATGGTAGTTAAACTTCTTATGGTATTTGCAGTACTCCCCATTCTAAACATAGGGAAACTGCAAATGCCTCACTAATGGTAAATACCACAGTGTGATAAATGTCAAGACTTTAATGGTTCACTGCAATCATTATGGGTTAGATTCTGATAACTCAGCCCCAGATGGGTAGCATCTTGCACCATGAAGAATCTCTCTGACTTTAGCAGGACTGTTTGTGATAATGTTTGGTAGAAGAGTGAGCTCATCTTTGTAGGCATCTAATGCAAATTTAAAGTTGAATAACTGTCCATGTTGTGTCCTCATTGCCCTTCAACTTTTCTTTATTTTGTTTTTTTGTAGACTCATTTCCAAAATAGGAAAGTCCTCTAAAGCATAGTCTAAGGTAATGCCTGCTTGGCGTAGTGTAGGAAGATGTTAAAATATATTAACATACTATAAAACTTAAGCTAAAAAACTCTCTTGGTGGAAGTATATATTTTCCTGTCCTTGGATGTTGGGTTTTACAAACCACATAGATTTTGACTGATGTACTAGCTGTAAATGGGAAGTGATGTCTTTTTTTAGGGAAGGGGATGGGGAGCTGCAGGGTTGGAATCTGTGGGAAAAGGTTGGGGCCACAGCCATTCGCAGCCAGTTCCAGTCAGCTTCAGCAACAGACCCACCAGAGGCCAAGGGTGTCACAGTTTGTGACACCTCTGTGAAAAGATATTTAAGAAAGGGGAAAAAAAGGCTGAAGAGAGGGAGGAAGAGGTGAAATAACAAGGTCAGAGGAGCAGGAGGTGCTCCATGGCAGAGCAGGCACAGCCCCAAAGGGGCTGCAGCCTGTAGAGGACCCATGCCAGGGCACGTACACTCCCTAGAAATTATGGTCCATGGACAAGCCCACATCAGAGTCACATGTCCAGAAAGGGACTGTGTCAGGTGGAGGAACCATGCCAGAGCAAGTAAGAAGGAAGGAGCAGCAGGAAAAAAAAAAAAAAAAGACTGAGAAATAAGGAGTGGCAGAAACAGCTATGTACTGACCCCGATACCCAGTGTCACTTGTTGCTTCACTGAAGGGACTGAGTGTAGCCTGAAGTGATGACAGGAGAGGAGAAGAGGTGTCTGGAGTGGAGTGAAGTAGAGACTAAGAAGTGAGTAGGAAAGATATTTGAAGAGAAATGAGGCTCGGAGTGGAGTTAAGATTGGGAAAGTAGTGGGAAATTTGTTTTTTCCATGAGTACTTAAATGTTTGTCTTCTATTTTGGGTTAACCCTGGTAGGCAGCTAAACTCCACACAGCCACCTGCTCACTAACCCTCAGTAGGACAGGCAAGAGAATCAGAAGAGTAAAAGTAAGAAAACTCGTGGACTGAGATAAAGACAGCTTAATAAATAAAGAAAAATTGTACATGCAGGCAAAATAATCGGGAATTCATTTACTATGTCCCATTGGAAGGCAGGTGTTTAGACATTTCCAGGAAAGCAGGGCTTCATCGTGTGTAGTGGTTACTTTGAGGAGACAGATACCATAACTCTTAATGGTCCCCCCTTTCCTCCTTCTTTCCCTCACCTTTTATCGCTGAGCACTGTGTCATACGGTATGGGATATCCCTTTGGTCAGCTGGGGTCAGATGTCCCAACTGTGTCTCCACCCAGCTTCTTGCCTATCCCCAGCCTACTCACTGTCAGAACAACACGAGAAACGAAGACGACCTTGACAGTGTGTAAGCACTGTTCAGCAACAGCTAAATCATTGATGTGTTATGAAAACTATTTTGATCACAAATTCAAAACATAGTGACATACTAGTTGCTATGAAGAAAATTATCTGAACCAAAACCAGTACAAAACCTTTGCTTCCCAATACTGGAACCGGTAATTAAGTCTTTAGGTTATGTTAATTAGCAATAAATGAAATTAAATTCCCCACATTAAGTCTGTTTCTCCCACAACATTAATTTGTGAGTGATTCTCCTGTTTTGTTTGCAATCCACAAATTTTCTCACTCCTATCCTTCCCACCCTCTCTCAGTTCCTGTTAAGGAGAGGGACAGTGAGCAAGCAAGTGGTTGTGTGGGAGCTTGGCTGCTAACCAGGGCCAGTTCACTGCAACTAGGAATTGTCTAGTGTTTTCCTAGTTTATGTTTGCTCCCAGTATAGCATGAATGCAGAACTTTAGTAAGGCAAAGCAAGGTGTGTTGAATTCCAGTCTTTCCATCTGCCCCCACAGGTTCTTGGGGTTGGTGGTGGGTCTATCAATTTAGATCTGGCAGAAATGCTTCTGAAACCTGTTATATGCTGGGTGAGCATATTAAGAATTTTCCAACACCATGAAGCAAAAAGGTGTAGAAATATAGTTGTTTCTTTTGTTCTCTAATGCTTTGAGTTCCATGCCAAGAAAGTACATGATATCCATGGTGGGATTGTTGGCTTGACTCTTAGTCCACTCACAAACTTTTGTACTAGAGAGTGTTTCCATAAAAGGAATGGCACTTACTAGATCCTTGTGCATTTGCAAAAAGGGGTTACAGTAGCCACTGAGAGCCACAGGCTCATCTATCTGCGCCATTAAGTTCAAACATGATATAAACAGGTATGGGGAAAACAAAATAGACTTTTTTTGCACTTCTGTCCTGCTCCAAAATAAATTTTAAATTTTCAGGTCCTTATTCTGAAATCTTGTAATGAAGAATGTTTCAGTCATCTGAAGCAATTTGAAAAGCTTCCTTTTTTTTCATTTTTCTTGTTTTAATATCTTTCTACTACTTCATTTTATCATGCAACTGAACCTGCAAGGTCAATTTCTGATTTATTTTTAGACTGCCTTTATAGTGAACAGAAAGGCAACTTGCTAAATATACCAGTCTTGTAGATCTTGTTTAGCTGTTGTGATGTAACATGAGCTTTATGTAAATTTGCAGTTATTATTAATTTTCTGACAAAAAGCAGTAAACTGTCACTAGTTGAAGAATATGTGCCAAGTTCCTTTCTTGTCTTATGCATCTCTAACTTCTTCTATTTATATTCAAGATGAAAACTGTGCAATGCTCCAAGGTAGATTCTGTTATGTAATATTTTTACTAGTGAAATACCCTAAAGCAAAGTGATCACGGTTTTGCAGTTGTGCAGATCTGTAAGTAGAAATGATCTTTCAACTCCAAGCTTGTCAACTGAAAGAATAACCTCATAAGAGTAGAAGCTTGAAATTTAGGCTCTCATTGCCACTTTGTCTTATCTTCTGCATGAAAATATTACAAAACAGCCTTTCATTATATAAGTATTCAGTGTGCTATTCAGCAATACAGTACAAGAAAGAAAATACAAGACATATTAATGCAAAATAATGGTTGACATTTAGCACACACAAAAGCCGGTAAAGTCAAAGCTATGGTTCCCAAAGAAACCATATCTCATCTCCCTTGTATAAACACATTCTTTAATATATGTGCACGAGGTGGCTGAATTATGGTTTCCATGGGAACAATATCTCTGGATATACACATTTGTCGTTTCTTTATGTAGAGCACTCAGTAAGAAATTGCCTTTATTAATAACCTGAGTTTCTTGGAGCCCAGCAAAACATTCATAAAAGTGTCATGAAGACTGTGAACACAGAGCTGAGAAATAGTTTCCTTTACGCCTCTATTTAAGATTTCTGTGACCTAGTCTAAACTTCTCCCTTTGGTCTTAACTGATGAGCTTTTTGTTTAGTTGCTGGAGGCTGCTTATGACTCTCATCAGCCATGGAGTTTTTATTGCTTAAATATTCAAAGACTCCATTGTTCAATGTATAATATCATTCATGGATGCAGTAAGATAGCAGCAGTATTCAGAGGCTTCCTAACTTTTGAAATTTAAAATGTGACACTAAAATACTTAAAGCATGATCTGGAAAACACAAGAATTCCTAGTCTCATATGTGTTGATTTTGCAGATTGGAAGAGGATATTGGCTAAAAATTTGCTTGATATAGACCAAGTAACAAAGCATAGGATGCTAATTTCCTGCTAAGAAGGAATGGGTAATAGTGTGCTTTCAATGACAGCAAACAACTGTAATTTCAGGTTTGTGTTACACATCAGATAAGACAAATATTCATGTCACAATTAAAATATTTGTTTCAGGTTTTTTAATGTTGTTTGTTTGTTTTTGGGAGTTTTGGGGTTTTTTTTGGGGGGAAAGTAGTTCTTAGAGTGTTATTGAAAGACTGAAAATTACATTTTGCTGGTACTTAGGGCTTTTTATAATTTTTATCTGTTTTTATAGTATGTATTTTTAAGACAGCTGTATGTAATCTGTTTCAAGATTCTGTTTTCAAAATTATTTTTTCAAGCATGGAAATGTAAGTAGAGCATGTAATAATAAAACTGTCTTACTCTGTTTACATTTGGATTACTCTAAGACAACTATGAAAATTCTAATATAGTTTTTCTATTTTTTTGTAGTGTTGGGTTTTCTTTTAGAAGTTAGTGTGTGAGGAGCAGTGAGAAGGAAGTAAAAGTTTTGTATTTAATTCTCTCATATATTCATCCTATCTGATGCAGTACTGAACGGGATGGATTTATTAACATTTAATGCGTAATGTTTTTGTGCAAGAAGACAGAAAAAGCTACTGAGGGAAGTGTCCTACTTTGAATTTTTATACCAAGTTTTGCTTTTAGTTTTGCTTACACGATGTACTCAACCTAATTAGGTGAAAGATTTGTAAAATCTCAGGAAACTTGTCTGATACTAAGATTTTTATCTATTTTTTTTCTTTTTTAGAATTATGGTTCTGAGCCATCTTTATATTTTGTTTTCAGTCACCAGAAATAATATGCTCAAAACAGAAAAAAGCATTCTTAGTCTAGAAAAACTGAAAGTAATGTATTTTTTGGTTTTGTGTGATTCATCACACAATGGGCTCTGTCAAAGGACTGAATACGAAAGTATCAAAATCTAGAAATCTGCTCTGAAAAACAAAGCTGCAGACTCCTTCTTGGATTCCATGGTCAGTACCTTCAACAGGAATGTGGAGATAACATGTGCTTTGTGACTGTTTGATACAAGAATTTTGTAAGTGAGATTAATATAACCATATGTACATTTCTACATATGCCTTATTGGTTTATAATTCTTGGATAAGTATAGGAATTTATAGGACAGAATTTATCTCATCCTAAATAAGATAATAAAATATTCAGGCAAGATGTTTCCTAGAGGTACCTATTTGTTTACATTGACCATAAAGAGAGTTTACGGTGACTAGCTTCGATCCACATATAGATGTGTAAACCTCTACAGCCACGTGAGACTACTCCCATTCTGCATATTTGTTCTTTTTTTCCCTTGTAATTACGTTACCAACATTAGTAATCAAGAAGGTTTTTTTTTCATTCTTATTTTACTTAAAATTTCTTCATGCTTAAAAAGATGGTGTTACTGCCCTTGAAAAAGTAAGAGAAATGTTAATAGGCAAGATCTTATGTATTCAGTATATATTGTGACTTGACTTAATCTGCTGAGTATTTTAAGGTCTTAGTAAAGCAGCAGTGTAAACAGGAGAGAGAGAGATCCCAGAGAGGTCAAAAAATTAGCAGGTTTAACATGTGCTGTAAAGAAGCTCAGTATGGGTACAATGATAAATATAGTGTGCTTTTATACAGAAAGACTGATGTAGATTTGTGATAACTAGAAACAGAGGATGACCTTGTATTAACTAAAGAATAATCTATTCAGAGATTATAATTTCAATGGAATGTAGATAGACTAATTTACAGTTAGATTTGATACAGGATTTAGTGATAAGAAACATGCCAATGTGACACCCATCTACAAGAAGGGCTGTAAGGAGGACCTGGTGAACTACAGGCCTGTCAGCCTGACCTCGGTACCGGGGACGATTATGGAATGGCTCATCTTCAGTGTGCTAACACGGCATGTACAGGACAATGAGGGGATCAAGCCCAGCCAGCATGGGTT
>NW_010122877.1:0-34521 GCF_000699245.1 Pterocles gutturalis
GTGCGGCCCACAGTGGGGCCCTTCCTGCGACACCACCACTCGCTCGGGCTCCTACTCCACGTGGGCACCAGCCCCACGCTCGGCCCGGAGCCCTGTGGGGCTCACAGGCTACTCCCCCTTGTCCCGCACCGCCTATGGCACGCTCTCACGCCCTCCGTACAGCTCCTTGTCCCGCTCCTCCTACAACATCTTGTCCCGCTCTGCCTATGCCACGCTGCCCCGCTCCAGCTCTCCCTCTGCCTATGCCACCCTGTCCCGCTCTGGGTCACTCCCCTCTGGCAGCGCCCTGCCCCGCACTGGGTCCCGCACGCCCTGGAGCCCCAGCAGGAGCACTCTCTCTTACTTCAAACGCAAATACCTGTAATGGAGAGTAACCTGGGGAAAAGCCAAAGCTAGTGAATTAAAGCCCACATGCAGACACTTTGAAAGAGGTTGGAAATAAGATGATGGAGAGCAGCATGTGTAGTCTTGGGTATTTATCCATGCATTTGAGATGTGCCAGAAAGCTGGCTGCTAGCCGACTGCTGAAGGATGCATTTGAAGTAATACTCGTATGTCTTGAGATATGGTGTGGTGAAAGTGGCAAATGAATGTGCTCCCCGTGGAGCCGTGGTGACAATAGTTGCACAGTGCAGGTAATCGGACTTACTTGCTCAGTCAAGCTGTTTTATAAATGATGTGCTTTCACTCTCTCCTCTTGATTTCTTGCAATGTGTATTTCTCAGATCTCCCTGGGCTACAGCACTTGTAGCAAATCTCTCTCCCTGCATGAAATGTGCTGTCCTTGGGACACTGCAAAGAGATGGCAGCAGACCTGCCTTACATCTTGCTTAACAGGCATTGGGCCCCTGAGCCCCTCTATTGTTGTGGCTCAGGTCAGTTCTGCATAAACTCATATTTCCTTAGTTATGAGGTAATGAAAGCTGTGGAGGTCATGGAGTAACTAAGACACTACCAATGAGTTGAAGAGTTTTTTTTAAAAAGGAAATTATAATAAATTTAGTATTACTTCTCTTGATGCATTAGAGTTCCACTATCAGGAATCCAAAGGTCAAATTAGAAAGGCTCCAAAAGTTGACAAACAATTAATACCAATTTATTGACCTTCACAGCTGAATGTTTTTCATGTAGCATATTCCAAAAATCATATTTGTTGTATGTATTTAGGTTTATGGGAAAAGCTCTAATTCTAAGGCTGTGCCTTTTTGATTCAGTATAGCTAGGAAAATTCTGTCACCAGACCTGAGCTAGAGAATGAAGTATGACAGTATCCTTTCTTTCCAATACCAAGCCTTCCCAACTGAAAGGTTAAGAAGGTGAATGAAAATGTATTGTGTCTTCTCCAGATAATTGGTACCATTTCAATGATAATCTTCTCCCAAGGTTTTAGGAATCAAAATCATATGTTGTTGTAATGGAACTGTCCCCTAATTTTGGATTTTCTCACAAGAATTTTGGATTTGCTGACAACACCTCCCATCCCTCCATTGTTTTCCTCTAGTTTCTCCATCATTTTTAGGAGCAAGTGTTAGTGGGGTTTTGCGGTAAGATAATTTTGCTGGTGCTGCAGAATCTTCAGTCATGTAGCAATAGTATTTCAGTAGTATCACTGTAGTTCACACCCCTATGCATTGTGATGAGATTGAATAACTTTCTGGGGGTTTTGAAAAGGTGTGGTATCAGATGGTAGCTATGGTACGTGCCAACACTATCAATTACATAGTAATTCTGAGTAGGACAGAAGAAATATTTGCCTGAATATTGTAGTAGAGTGGTCATATCTCAGTGACTTGTTTTTTACCCAGTTTCAGTAGTCTCTGTTAGGTATTTACTGAGAATTTCTTTGCCTGACTGACAATAAAAGTAGACACTTTAAAAACACCTGCGTTTTGTTGTTTGAGTTTCTTTTTTTGGTAATACCTCTTCAAAAGTGGAGAATAAATCTCTCCAGATGCACTGGAATGTGAAATCTTGTTTCCACTCCATTTCAGTTATATTTCTTCTTCCTTTCCCTAAAGTCTGAAACCAAGCCTTAAAAATAGGATCTGAAGTTAGAGGAAATCTATAGATTTCCTACTATATCTGAAGTACTCAGTTTGGTATTAGAGGAAAAAATCATCCATCCTCTTTGCTCACACTAAAGCTCTCCACTTGCGTATGCTGCAGGAGTCTTTCCTTTGCTTTCGTGGTCTGCAAAAACTCACAATCCATTGAAATGTCAAAATGAACAAATCTTTGGATGGCACTGGAAGAAATACAGAAGATACCAGCACTGTCTACTTAAGAAAAAATGTGATTTTCTTGAGAAAATGTTAATGATGCATGGCACTGTCCTGGGTTCAGCTGAGACAGAGTAAACTTTCTTCATAATAGCTAGTAAGAGGCTGTGTTTTGGAATTGTGCTAAGAAGAAAGCTGATAACAGTGATGTTTATAGTTGTTGCCAGGACAGCCCAAGGTCTTTCAGCTTCTCTGCTGTCTGCAGGTGCAATAGAAGCTGTGAGGGAGCACAGCCCAATTACTAGCCTAGGATTTGATCTTAAATTTGGGACTGACACCCAAAGTGGCCAATAGTCTATTCCATATCATGCACATCATGCCCGAAATATAGGTGAGGGCTCTTCGGAAGCTCAGTCCTTCTGCCTCCAGGTCAGCTCTCTTTCCTGGTCGGCTCTTTCGGGGTGGTCTCTCTCACCAGGTCATCTCACCCCCTTGGTCAGCTCTTGGTCTGGGATGCTTGGGCTGTTATCCCCGTTCTGGGAGTGCAGTTCTGGGACTCTCCTTGCTCCTGGATCATTAGCCAGGAATGGGCTGAGCCTTGGTCATCGTGTGGGGGGGCAGTATCACTGTGTATCACTCATTTGTATACTTGTATATATTGTTATTTTCAATATTATTGTAGTTTAGTTATTAAATTGCTCTTATCTCAACCCATGAGTCCTTTTTTCCCTTTACCCCTTTAATTCTCTTCCCCATCCCAGGGATGGGGGAGGGTGAGTGAGCAGTTGTGTGGGGTTGGCTCCCAACCAAGGGTAAACCCATCACAGGCTATATCATTACCCTATATCATTACCAAATAACATTTCAGATTTCTTTTCCCAGTAGTGGTTTGACTTCTCTCATTTTCCTAATTTCTGAGAATGAGCCTGGTTCCATATTTCAGAAACTCCAAAGATTTTGTCCCAACCCATTAATGTCACTGGAGATGTCAAAAGTGTGTGCAAACTTTTTACTCACCACTCTTCCTGCCATATATACTGAATACGCATTGCTTTTGAAAACTCTAGCAAGTTCATTATAATTAGAGCCATAAAGGATAACAGAAATCCTTTAAAGTTCAAAATTGTTCTAATACTAAAGAAATTATCTTGAGTAGGTTTTTGTCACATACCACCTAGTAATAACAAAAGGTAGGTTGAAGTCTCCTAGGAAAGTTCATTTTACAGCCTCATATTCATTGGAGGGGGGGACAACCCTAAAAAAACTGAACAAACCCAAACCCAATAACAACAAAAAAAACCCCACCAAAAACAACAGGATTTAAATTGTCTCCTTCTTACACGTTTATGAGTGAAAGACTCCAACCTATGCTTTATAAGGTATCTTCTATCACAGAAGGCATGGTTTAAATTTCCACAAAATTTCTGTTCTGTTTTGTTTTGTTGTGGGTTGGTTTGTATTTTTTTCAAAGCTGACATGTTTGACTGTCTGAAATGCACTTTCTTGATGTAGAATCCACAAGAAATTAATTTTTTTTTTTTTTTTTGCCTAGTGTATTTAACATATTGAAGATTAACAGTATTCTGTAATGTGGAGTGATACATAAAGAAGTCTGTTTCAGAAAATAGGAGGTGAACTCAAGCTTGACAGTTATAGTCATCAGATATTGAATATAGTACCATCATATTTATGTGTTCAGGAATACATTTTTAATTGTAATCTCAGTTCAGACACATATTTTATTTAAGTGAGGGAGATGTTTTCACTTGTTTCTATGCCAGTGAAGGAGAAAAAAGTCAATTTCTCACGCATTATTATAGTTACCCTTTCTATGATTTAACATAATGAATGGGTGTACTGGAATATATTTTTTTGTGTGTGTGAAACTAGAATAAGGTTCTATTTCTTTTAAAGATGATGAAGAATCTAGTACGTGATAATTTTCAATTCTCATCCCTAACAGTTCTTTAGACCTTTAAAAATATTTTTTTTAGATGAGGAGTTATGAAGATTTATCTGCAAGTTAAGTGTTTCAAACTTAAATGCTTAAGGTTTGTCCTTTGGACATTTGCTGGTGACATACTGTAAAAAAGCCTGAGTGAAATGTAATTTATTTTTATGTATTCCATTACCTGCAAGAAAAATATTAAAATGAACCAATTTCCTACCAAGCATTAGTTATGGAGGTAAATTAAGTTTGATACATTGTATCAGACAAGAATATTAAATTAGGGAAACACTATATTCATTTTACTTAGTGTTAAAAACAAACAGAACCTTTTGGAACATGTACTATGAAATATATAAAAATAAAGAAATAAAATATGCTGACCAGGAAAATATGTGAAAATATTCAAAATGCAAAAGGTGATATGGATTTCTTTCTTTGTGATGCAGCAATTTTATGTCATCTGTTATACATTTGCATTATATCTGAATTCTCAAAACTCATTTTTTTTTCATACTGCATTTGCAGAATTGTTTTCATAAAGGAAGGACTTTATTTGTGGAAGGACATCCTATTCAAATATTTTACAGACATCCCACCTCTCTCTTTCTTTTGATGTCTTAGGTGGGAGGAACTTCTTCCACACCTTTTTATATTCTTCCTGGTTGATCTTGTTCAAGCTTTCAAAGTCTTTGTCTTTGAACTGTGAATCGTGTTATGTAATGTGCACATATGCTCATTTGTATTGGGTAATTTTCTGACTCTCTGACTAACACTGGGATAAAAGTTTTGTATAGGAGACCAATCCAGAACTGAAAACAGGAAATATTTCCAGCCCAAGGATCAAATACAGTGTACGTGCACAGCTGAGCCCTCGTTACTATTCTGTTGTTTGTTTGTTGTAATAATTGTCTACTACCACATTAATTTGTATTTTAAATTTGTTTCAGATATACTAACTAGCCACACCTGTCTAACTTTTCAGCTAACCACATTTTTTTCCTGTTCGTCTCTCCCGAGAAAAGTCGGTATTGAGGGTGCTCAGTAGACTGCATTAGCTATTTGGGCAACCTGTGCTTTTTTGTATGTTGACTTTGAGTCACCATACACCTGAACTGCAGGTGTGTTTTCCCCACAAGGCACATTTAGTGCAGGCTATCAGTGCTACAGGGTTTGAATAAAGAGCATTCATTGACACATATGAATCAGCTGCAAAAATTAATAAAATGAAATATTCTCTAGAAAACCAGGAGTTCTGTCTAAAGAAGGGAAAATCTTTACAGTGTAAAGAAATGTCACCACTACACACCATTTCCTTTTAGAAAAAAGCTCTTTTGTGATTCCTCCTTCTGAATATCAAACCTCAAATGTTATTAAAGCTATGACAGTATGTCAAGTTAGCTTGAATCAATTAGAAAGAGAGAAATGTTGATGTTTGAGATAAGTATTACCAGGAATCCTTGCTGCTCCAATATATTAAAATACACCAGTAAGCCTAATCCATCATCTGGGTTTCTGGGTCTAGAGCTCAGACACTGGGTTATTAACCCCAACCTAAAAATACTCTATAATTCTGTCTGAGCTACATGTAGCATTTTCATCTTCTAATTTCTGCTTATCTTTTAATTTCTTTTTTACTTCTTTTTTGGCCTTCATCCCTTTTGCACGCAGGTGGAACAATTAGAATGGCTAGAGATTGCTCATATGCAAATAACATCAAAATTGTTACAACAGCTTTCAATTGACATTTCAGAGTCTCTAACAGGGAATTGTCTTCGGAGCACAAACATGAGAAGATGGATAAAATATTGAGGTGTTTGTAATGATCTTGTTTCTTTCCTTTAGGTGGTCTCAGTCCACCAGTCAGTGATAGCATGAGTCATTAGGGGTCCCAATTTCACTTAGCCAAATACCAACTTGTATACTTTTCTACAACACTGACTGAGGCCATTTGCCAAGGACAATATCAATGCAGAAGGAACGATAAACAGAATTCACTGAAATCTGGTCTATAACAACTTCACAGTGAAACTTCACATGCTCCTATAAAGCGGGGTATGAAATTTATTCAAAGAATATGGATCAAGTAGAAATAAGATGTATAGGGGTTATCTGATAAGGAAAAAATTAAGCACTACATGCCCAAAATTAAAATTCTGAAAATTTTGTGATGGATACTTCTTAATCTGGTAACATCCAAACCCTGCAGGATCCTTACTATTTCTTTTGATAAGGTAAATCTTGAGGTGCCTAGATTTGTGGCCCAGTATGTATAGATTTTTGTCCCAGTAAGAAGTGGGTTGATCCTCGTGTGCTCCTCATTACTCTTAAACCAAATCAAGATCCAGAAGCTAGGTCTTTCCGGCCTAAATTCCTTAGTGGTCTAATCCTGAGATGATCAGAATGCGTATAAGGTAAGCATATCCACAAAGTTCAGAAATGTTCTTAATCATTTGTATTTTATCTGCTCTTTAATATTCATCTATAGTTTAATGCAAAATGCAAGCACAGTTCTAAGCTAGACCCAAAATCTAGAGCTTACATACACAGTTAAGTGCCTTATCAACATGACGAAGGACTGACTCTCCTTCTGTTTTTTTCCCACCGTATATATGTATATCAGAGAATCACAGAATGTTAGAGATTGGAAGGGACCTCAAAAGATCATCTATATATATATAAATATTTTTTTTTCCATCTGAAGCAGAAAGGTGCTGTCTTTCTCTTCCCCATTACAGAAGAGCCAGTAAATTTCTCAATCTGTATGGGGGGGGGGAGGCAGGGGGGAGGTGGGGTGCATTTCTGAAATCAAAGGACACATTCAGTTCCAGTAAGCAGAGAATCAAGTAGGAAACTACTTCTTGATATTAATGTTCCAGGCACTTGATGCTTGTTGTATTTTAAAGGAAAGGTTTAGCCTTGTTCTGCTGATTCCCAGAGGAATGGATGTGGCTATCACTCTGAGTGAGGTGCATAATCTCTATAGCACAGTTTTTCCACATGCTTATTTCCTAAGTGTTTTCTTCCTGACTGTCTCTAGAGACGTGAAGCAAGCTGTTCTGGCTACCTGCTAGCATTGACTGGCTCCTTGTCTGGGCCACTAGCACTCTTGTAATTCACATAGCATCATATTCTTGATTTATTTTAGAAGGAAATGAGTGAATGAGGGGGAAAACTCACAAACTTTAGTCACTACAGTGATTATGTAGAATAGTCACCTCCTGCTCAGTAGAAGTTTCTTTATCCAATTCTTCCCATACTTACTGACTTGAAAACTGCTTCCTTAATCCCAAGAAAATGCATTCTCCAGAAAAGCAAAAAGTAATTTTGTATGACTTTTTGTGTGTGGGCAAAAGGAAGAGGACAGTTTTTTGTTGAACCAAGCCTTTTAGTAAAACACGGCTATTCACACTCTACCAAATGAAGTTCGCAGAGGAAGGTTGTCCAAATCTATCATTGTGGATTGGCTTAACTACTGAACTTTTTCCTTATATGCCATGGCTACCCTGAAATTATATCACCTATTCTTTTATTAATATGGCGAACACTTTGATGTCTGAAAGGGATTTTGTGTTAATGAAACATGAAAACAGCAAGTACTTTCAAGCAAATGAAAATGTTCATGCAAATACAAATAATAAATAAGTGTAAATGCTCTTCTGTCCTAAATACATCAATCTCAGTCACTTTCTTTCAAAGCTTGGCCTGCATGCTGTTTTTTAGCAAGAGGTTGTTTACTAGAAGATTATCTTGTAAAGATATAAATTATTTGAGTTGGTTTTACGTGTAATATTTCGTTTCTCTGTCTTGGCTAATAGAGGAAAATCATTGTGAAAAACTTCTGACAGGTACTGTCTTTCAGGATGGAATAATTTTTATATTAATGTATATATATGTATGTATTTCCGTCTGCATAGGATGCAAAATTCAGTAGAAAAATCTTAGTTGTGTATAAAATTCCTCACAGCATCAGTCTGCATTCATTCAGTCAGTGCAGCAGAGAGTCTCAGTCAGATGCAGACAGTTAGCAGATGCCTTCAGTTCCATGGGTCCTGCTGCTGCCATGGCTGAAGGATGAACACACACAATGTTCTGGACAGAGAGGTGCCATATCTGGAGATCAGGCAAATTTGGGGGATAATTACTTGAAATTATTTGGGGATCTGTATTCAAGGTCAAGTGGTAGAAGTATTAAATAGTTTACACTCATGTTATTTTGGTTCTATAGGAGAGTTAAGTATCTTTAACTTATTTCTTCATTTTGTTTGTAAAAACAACTAGTAGTACTAAGAGTACTACTAGATAACACTAATAGTACTAACAAAAGTAAAATAAAATGACTGCTGAATGTGTGGATGATAATTTTTTGTTAATTTCAAAAGTTGTGATTTACTGATCAAATTTTTCTTGAAAAGTTTAGTTCTACTCAATTTGGTCTTGATTATGAAAATAAACTATAATAGGGCAAGTGCACTGATGATCTTCCTTTCACAAGTAGAGACACACTGTGCTTTTTTGGCTGGGAGAGAGTTAATTTTCTTGACAGTAACTAGTATGGGGCTGTGTTTTGGATTTGTGCTGGAAACAGTGTTGATACAGGGATACTTTCATTATTGCTGAGCAGTACCTACCCAACATCAAGACCTTTTCTGCTTCTCACACCAACCCACCAGCGAGGATGCTGGGGGTGCACCAGAAGGTGGGAGGGGACACAGCTGGGACAGCCGACCCCAGCTGACCAAAGAGATATTCCATACCGTATGACATCATGCTCAGCATATGAAGGTGGGGGAAGAAGAAGGAATTGAGGGACATTCAGAATGTTGGTGTTTGTTTTCCCAGGTAACCATTACACATGATGGAGCCCTGCTTTCCTGGAGATGGCTGAACACCTGCCTGACAACAGGAAGTAGTGAAGGAATTCCTTGTTTTACCTAGCTTGTGCTTATGGCTTTTGCTTTACCTGTTAAACTGTCTTTATCTCAACCCGTGAGTTTTCTCACTTTTACTCTTCTGATTCTCTGCCCCATCCCACGGCTGGGGGATTGAGCAAGCAGCTGTGTGGTGCTTATTGCTAGCTGGGGTTAAACCCACAACACACACACAGAAGTATTGGTGATAAAATCTCTTGCATATACATTTTTAAAAGTTAAAAGATCATAATTTCTGTTATAATGTAAGGAATTATTTGACATCTTTGCAGTGGAGTATTGCCTTAACACTTAATCTTCTCTTAAATTATAAATAGCATTTTAGATTGCCAAAATATCTGATTTTTTTTTTTTTGTGAACCAGCAAATATCTGAAAATAAGAATGAAAAAAATTAAATATTTTTATTATAATATAAAAGCAGATAATGGAAAGGAGACTGTACTTTTCTTTGTTATCATCAGTTCATTTTAAAGCACTTCAGAGATAAGAACATGGAGATTTTAAACAATACAGATTGGATATAGTGCAATTTTTTTTGTCATCTTAGAACTCAGGTAGGAATAAAAAGAAGTTGACAACCTGTACTTAATACAGCTAGACTTTTATGCATTAATTGAAAAATTGAAGAGGCAAACTTAATTTGGATTGCAAATTTTAAGGTACTTTTGACAAGCTTTTATTTGAGCATAATAGTTTCGTCAGAAACTATTAAAGTGTAAATTGTAGCTGATAAATGTGTAATATTGTTATTCTGAAAAAAAGGAACTCTGCCTTAATGAGAGGTCTGAGCACTGCCTCATTATTTGGCACAACATTATGTTTGATTAAAAGATAATAACATTAGGCAAATAACTATTTGGATTTGAGTTACTATTACAAATCAGGGTACCTGTCTTATAAATCTGTGTTAGGTGCACTTAAGCAAGATAATGTTTGAGTAAGATAGTAAACATTATCTTCATCTATCTCACTAGGACTGAAAGGTGCATTTAAAACACAGTGACTGCTCAGTTATTTGACTGAGTCCTACATGATGTAATGCTACTATTCACCACACAGCTTAATAAATCCTTTGTAAATAAAGTGTGAATGCTCTATATGAAAAATAACAGTGAAGAGCATTTTAACTCTAAATTATATGCCTCCGATATTAAAAGAAAGAAAATTAGTACGTGGTTCACGATATTGGGTTGGAAGAAAATAATTATTTGGGTTTTTTAAAAAAAAATATAGTGTGTACCAAAAATGCCCCATATTGACAACTTTTATGGTACAAAGTCTGTTTTAAATAATTACTAAAGACAAAAAAGGTAACATAAACATTTTTATTCTACTCTAACTAGAAAACATCTTTTGTGTTGATTGAGAAGTCCAAGGGACTTGGGAGGCAGAACTAAGATGTATATTTTTCTTTTTTAAAACACTTTGAGGGATAGCACTCCAATATTAATGTATTTAGAGCTTAAATGTGAAAGACCTGAAAATTAAGCCTCTTGAAAACAGTGATGTAAGCTATTAGGGAGGAAATAATTGACATTCTGTTGTGGACATTCCTAGTTTCCCAGATAAGAATATAATGATGCTTCAATAGCCTCTTTTAATGAACAAATTTTGACATCTGCTTTTCAATGGCTGATAGATTGTAGATACTCTCAAGAGTAAAGGTTTGGGTTGAAAGTATTTGATTTAGCATGTAGAAAATCTGCTTGAGCTTTTTGTGAATGCAGAACCCCCTCTCCAATTTTTTGACCTCGGCTAACATCTGCCAATGTTAAAATCCATGATTTTAAGTTTGCTAGATTAAAGATTTTGTACTAAAAGTGAGTCTTACCTCATTTTATGTTGTTTATTTCCAAGATTATTGAACTGACTGTGAAACTCTTCCTTTGACAGATGTTCACTGGGAATATTTCTCCTTTTTATGATTCTAAGAAATTTTAATTTCTGTAATATATAAGTGATGATGTTCATTGGCCTTTTTGTAATTGCTTTGGTATCTGGTCTTTCACTCTGGAAATGCTATCCTATAGTTTATGACTGTATAAGTAAAAACCCCAGAGGTAACACCATAATATTTCAAAGCCTTCCTGCATGCAAATCACCCCCCACACACCCACTTGTAAGGGTTTGGCTTGGGCTGGGGTCCAGCAGAGCATGAAGCAGAGCTGTGTCCAAGTTGCTGAGAGAGGTGAGATCCTCCCCAGATTTGCATGGGACCTGATCTGAAGCTGCAGCTCTCACCCTTGGTTGCGCCTGAACTAGGTGGCAGGTACCCCTGAGCCTCCTACCTCCCTATTCCTGACCCTAACTGCCACACATGGGCTGATGTCCCAGCTTGGCTTCAGCCCATTCCAATCCTCGCATCCCTGCCCGGCCATCCCGGGGCTGTGTCTGACCCCTGCTCTGGCCCTGCTCTGCCCGCTTTGCTTGGGAGCTGTGGGACTAGCTCCCGTGCTGGTAAGGTCCCTGCCCTGTTGGCTGTGCCACCACATTCAGCTCTTAGCTCGCCTCCTCACAGCTCCCTGACAAGCATGCTGACCTGTCGTAGTTTGACTCTGGCTGGCAGCCAAACATCCCAACAACCGTTTGCTCACCCTGTCCCCTTCCTTCTCTTGGGGATGGGGAGAGAATTAAAAGAGTAAATGGAAAAGGGACTACTGGGCTGAGATTTAATAACTGAACTACCATAATATTGAAAATAATAATAATGATGATGATAATAGTAGTATATACAAATGTATAAATGAGTGATACACAGTGATACTGCTCACCACCCAATGACCAAGGCTCAGCCCGTTCCCGGCTAACGATCCTGGAGAAAGGGGAGTCCTGAAACCACAATCCTGGAAAGGAGATAAGAACCCGAGTGTCTGAGAGACCAAGATGACCCCGAGAGAGGGGCAAGCCAGAGGGAGACAACCTAGAGCAGGAGAGAACACTTCCAGTCAGAGCCTCATCTATACACTGGGCATGATGTGCATGATATGGAATACACCATCGGCCAATTTGGGTCTCAGTCCCAAACCTAGAGGTCGAATCCTAGGCTAGTAATTGGGGCTGTGCTCCCTCCCAGCTTCTCCTGCACCTGCAGACACTGGCACAGCAGAGAGGCTGAAAAGTCCTTGACTGTCCTGGCAGCAACTATAAGCATCAGTATGGTATCAGCCTTTTCCTCAGCACAAATCCAAAACATAGCCTCAGACTAGCTACTGTGAAGAAAGTTAACTCTGTCTCAGCTGAAACCAGGAGACCTCCATACAGAATTTTAATTCCTCCCATTTTCTCCTAGATCTGATTTTGCTAAATATTTTCTGGTCAGTCTGCTTTTATTTCAGACTTGGCATCGTGTGAATCAACCTGCTGACACATAAAATCGTGTTAGATGTCCTCCTTCCTCAACTAATTCACAGCTTGATGTAGGTCCTAGAGATGTCAGTGTCCAAAATCCTGCCCGATTCAGTGGAGAAGGAAGAAACCTGTGGAATTGTAGAGGATGAACTTGGTGTGTATGAAGGGGATATGAAATCTAATAATGTTTGAGCACCTGAAAAATTTATTCTAAGTGTAGTTTTCATTGCCTATATTTCAGTAAAGCTTTCACAATACATATTTTTTTTTTCATTAGCAATTTATCATGTGCTTAATAAGTCTTTATTATAGTCTCTCTCTAGGCTGAAATTATCTTTCAGAATGAAAATACAAATTATATATTGACACAGACATATGCTAATTACTCTCAAAATCCCTGGAAAAATGGGATAATGTAGAGCTTTGTCAATGAGATGTTATCATCTCTGCCTGCAGTAAATTTTCAAACTTGGTGTGTGCCTGTAAATAATAAATACCAGTCACAACTTTACTCATAATAAATATTAAGAATGGAAATGTGCCTCAAACTAAAAATATATCTAGTAGAACTGTTGAAAGAACAAACTTAAGATAAAATAATAAGCTGATTTTATACTTGAATTGATCTATATTTGTATAACAAATATTTTCAGTTGAAAAAGTTATCTGCTTGAAAGGCAGAAGTTGTTAAAGAAATCTTTTTTCCTCTCCCTCCAGAACTTTATTCTATAATAATGATTGGGCTTTTAAATTGTGAATCAGTTACTGGTTTTCTTATTGGTGTTATAATAGCACTTATCGCTATTAAGTACTAATAATATTAATTAGTACAATTTGGCAGTTTAGGCCCCCCAGTATACAGTATACATGATTTAGAGAAATGAACAAGAGTAAGGGCAGATCCTTCCCAGGTAGGCAGACTGCCTCAGTGCTAACTTTTTAGTGATCTAATTCCCCAAATGAAACTAAACATCTAAAACAATAACCTAAGTTACTGCATAATGAATGATAGAAATAACTTGTCTCAAAATTATCCCATCAAATTCAACATACCAAGTGACTTTGGAATTATCTAGTAGGGAATACTGAGTAGAAGAACAAATTGTGAGGGGCTACAGCTGACTCAGACTGAGAAACACTACAATTTTTACGGTGTAACAGTTAAGGTGGAGGGGGCATCCGGTCCTCAGCACTGGCTCTATATTTTACCCAGTACATAAGAAAAGCAAAAACAGAAGATGATTTTGGAGTGAGGACAGGAAAACAGGGCTTCTCTGTTCCTAGGTTAATATCCTAAACATTTGGTTACTGAGATGCTCATTGCTGCTTTACAGCTCAGAAATTTCGTAGCTCTTGCATTGTTTTCAGTTCAGTAGCAGAGTTTTAAACTGAGAAGTGGAAGATATGCCACACAAAATAGCCTGTGATGAAGTGCTATATCATTTGCTGGTTAAGGATATTTCCCCAACAGTCTATTGAATAAAAAACTGTCATCTCCTTCTCCTTAAAGGAAAACAGGAGCTGCACTTTACAGGAAGAACAACTCTGTCAGCGCCAAGTATGCTAAAGAATGCTTAGCTTTCAGATCTTCGCCTGGTTTTGGCACAAGCCAGCTGCTTACGCTGCTCAGCGAGCAAGAGTGGGTTGTGCCCAGAAATGTGACTGCAAGTCTTGATGAATGTAAAGGAGCAAACTAGGCACGTATGGAATTACAGTGCCTCCAAGATAAAGTTCTCATAACTCTGCATGTAGGAGCCTACATTTGTCAATGTCTCACTTTAAGAGCTTAAACCCACTGAGAAATTCACCTTTATTTCAGGAAAAAATAACCAGCATTAAGGACGATTCTTATGATGGAAGATACCGAACTCTATTCCCTTACTTGTGCAGGAAACAGAAGCTAGACTGCAAAACCACATCTCTAATTTGCTTTTTCATATATGAAATCTTGACGGATTTCCAGCTGCTCTGCTACTTCTTTAAACCATAGATACATAGGCTTGCATTGCATTTTATCACTTTTATATGGCAAACAGTCTATGTGATGCATTTTTTTTCCTTCAGATTTTATTGGTTTACTTTAAGCCGGGTTATTTTCTCTTTGTTTTGAGTAGCACTGTATTAATTTTAGTTAATATCTCTTTGGAGTGCACAGAATAGGCTGAATTATGATGTCATCATTTTATGTTACTTTAAATCTGCATAGGGTGGCACTGCTACCTGAAATTCTGGACAGTTTTTTCTTGCCCAAAACATTTTCCCTTGTGCTGTCAAAAATAAAAAAATCAAACAACTGAAGAGGGTTCCTTGAAAAAACGCCCGGTTGGGAGGGGAAGACTTAAATGCCTTTTTGTTGTTGGGCTTCTTTTCCAAAGGTTAATTATCAGAGATGACTTCCCTGAAGTAGATCATTGCATGACTGTATGACTGCAGTTATGGGTGGAGAAATAACCACCCAGGAATGAGGGGGTGGTGGCATGATTCCTTGATGGTTGAGCTGGCTTATGTCATAGTAAACTGGTCATGAAACTGCAGCGTAAAGCTACTCCATTTAAACATGATAGTCAAAGTCTACTTCTATAATTTATAGAATTCTATAAATTCTATAACTGACACAGCAACAATGAAGAAAACAGGAACAACAGAGGAACGCAGTTAAATAAACATAGTTCCCACTAAAATGATCCTGCTATTATTTATTTTTGAATGGGTTTTGGTCAACATGCACATATACCTGAGAAGATACATAACACCGTAACATCTATTTGAATGTTCCTTTTAGTCTGACTGACTTTCTTGGCTTTTATGTGAATAGTATGGGACATTTCTTTACAGAAAATAAGTCAGACAAAGTCATACTCTCCCTCAAGGAGTTACAAGCAAGAGTTTTCATTGCAAATGTAAGTGTCTAACTATAAACATATGACTGTGTAGAATATATAAAAACATCAAAGAATGTTCCTCAGTTTTCAGTTGTTTTCTATGTGCAGACAAGCAGTCAGAATAAGCTGAATGCTTTCTCTAATAAGATGTGTAGGGCAAGGGAGAGCAGGAAGTAATGGCAAATGTTTCTTTGAATAAGTGAGTCTGAGTCACTTGGCTAACATTTGCAACCATTTTTCTTAAACAAATACAGAAAAAAAAAACAACAGTACAAGCAATTTTTAATCCTCACAATATTTTCTTAAATATTAGTTTGTGAAAGTCCATGCCATTAAGAACTTAATCCAGATGTCTGTGTCCCTCTTTGAACATTTCCGGGGTCCTTCCTCTGCATATAAATATTGCAGTCATGCAGTACAGAAAAATGTTATTTATTTGAGACAAATGAAGAGTACACGTAACAGTAGGTTAAAAATAACTCAAAATGAGCTATTCTAATGAATCATATTCGTGCAATTCTGAATTAAATAAAAAAAGTATAAAGCTAGTGATGCTTTGCATTCTCCCTATTCCAGATAGACCTGTACTTGTGTATCAGGAAATAGGAGCTGCCTTCTAAGTACACTAACCTTCCTGGGTACTGCAGAAGCTTCACTGAGTACAGTGTGTACTGATGATCATTCTTTGTGCCCACTAACTTCCTCCTTGCCATAAAAAGTGTGTCTACGTGGTAATGCAAGTGAATACAAGTGCATTAGTAAAGTAGAACAGTTGATGCTGAGGATCCAATATCCCAAGAATACGTGCTTCAAGAGTGCACATAAGTGGGCAGAGCTGCTCTTCCAGGTCAGCTCACCCCCAAAAAATGAAGCTCATGTGTTCTAAGGTGACTTTGAAATATAAACAAAAGCTCATAATTGAGATTTGAGAGATTAGCTTTAAAATTACATCTCTGTCCCATAATTCTAGTGTAAATGCACCCAAAATACTGTAAACATATGTATATGTATCACACAGTGATCTTGCACTTTTGGGCATTGTATTCACTAGCATGCAATGCACTCCCTAAGACCTCTGTCTGTAGACAGCTGGGCACTTCTTTGTCTGGACCTGGTTTCACTGTCACCTTCACCTCATGTTAAAATATTAGGTGAATGAAATATATCTTTCCATGAGTGCTTTCTATGTTCTTTCTCCGCCTGTGATTGCAGGAGAAATTGTTTGTGGCTGTTTGAATAAGCATGATTTTTCCTTATCAATTCTTCACATAGCACACTATGTCATGCCGCGTCCTGTCAGCATACCATTGAGAAATGTTACAAACACATTTATTCACCAGCTGGAAATGCTGCGTATGCTGTGCATTGAACTCATACTCTAGTAAGAGAAGATGATTTCAGTCAATTTAAGGGCCTATCAGTCACAATAATTCCTGAGTCACACAAACCTTTATGATTTTTGTCAGGATTAATTCGTTACTCTAACAACTTTTTAAGAGAAAGAACCTAAAATAACCCAAATATTTAATATATACACAGTTTTGCTGCAAATGTGAAAAAAACACATATAGCCTACACTTCTGAACTGTTTATACCTACACAATTAGGTCAAGAAACTATTAAGTGCCAAGATTGGATATCTGAGCCACTGGGAACTCCCTGCTAGCACATAAAAAAGCTGTGCCAAAATTCTTTCCTGCTCCACCACCAAGGCACAACTGTAGTTAATGTTACTTTCCTAGCCTAGTTTACAAGCATCAAGAAGAACAGGGCGTAGTGTCTCCCTAAATATTTCCATTTTATGGACATGTCATACATTAAGAGTGTTCTATTTTGGAAGGTAAACACCACTGAGAAGGGGATGGTAGCTGAGTTGAGTCATCAAACAGGAGATCAGCAGCAGCTGCAGAGAAACTGAACTTGCTTCATGTCCTGTTTTGAGTGTGATGTACTGCCAAAAGAAGGTGAAGGCGGAAACACGGTGGAAAGAAAAATGTGGTAAACAAGCTATTGCCTCATTTCTTGCCTCTCCGTGTATCAAAAAGGCAAAATCTATGCCCTATCCTTTTGAAATGGTCTCCACTTCTATCACGTTCATCCCTGATTTTCTCTATATTTCAGCCTAAGAACAATGCAGATTTTAAGACACTTTTACACAGAGCATTTTCCACAGATGTGGAATTATATGAAATATATTTTGCAGTTAATGGACTAAAATGGATTTGACACACCTAAAAATTACATAATTTTCTGTATTTTTCGTCTTCTAGTAAAAAATATTTTGTCTCCATGAAATCAGTGATGGAGTAAAAAGGAGCGGAGACAGAAAATGGTTATTAATCCCAGTGCACCCAGTGTAGCTGAACAGGGATTGGCGTAATGGTTATTAAGCTACAAAAGAGGGGAGAGCATCTCCTTAAGCTAGTTTCAGCCAAGGTGCTTAGCAGACCATGGAGAGAGGGTGACAGGAGAGCAATGAAACATAAAGCACCAGGGAAGAAAGGAGACAGGATAACATGATGGCAGGTAATGACTGAGAAGGAGAAGGAAAACACTGAAACAAATTGTGTTTAAAGCATGAAATGAAGACAAGCAATGCTTCGTGTTCCCTGCTGACGGACAATCAGCGTTTTGTCAGGATACCTGGTATTTATTAGAGAGAGAGGGAGCGGGAAGTGCATGGTGAGGGATTGAGTCAGCAGGGAGGCTGCTAACAAGGTTGCCTGAGGGACTGGGGACCCAGCTGGGACCTCTTGAATTGGCTTCTCTCTTGCGGTGTGTGAGAAATGGAGTTTACATACCACAGTGCATGAGCCACATGCAATCTGTATGTGTCCATTTTGTGGTGCTATAAATTGATTTCATTTTAAGCAAACATGCTAATATTGAAAAGCAACTCCACTTAGTAAACACAGGAAACTTAATCTTTCAGTTTACCCAATAATGAAATGTGTAAATCTGATTTTAACATAAGGTTATCCAAGTCTGTTAGCTGAAATTAAAAAAAAACTTACTGAGCTCTGTAGGTGACAGATCCCTCCAAATGTCAGAATATAAACATACAGCTTTTATGGAAACTTTTTTTTTTACTTTTATACAGCCTATGGAAACTTGCAGCCTGCCCTCCTATAACTTTGCTGCTTAAAATTTCCTTTTTCTCTGAGGAAAGAACAGATCAAACTTGCTTCTGCAGCCCTTTTCTTCTGCACACTTTATCTTGGCATGCTTACAAATGCTGCTATGTGAACAGAAAGGAAAAGAGTGGTTGGGCTAAGACAAGGAGTAGGTACAGCATCAGGACAGATGTTTGTGTACTGTCTGTACCACCTTTATATGTCTAACTGGTCAATAGGGTGGGAGGACACACTCCTCTTGACACTGGGCAGGAACTTTTTGCAGCATATTGGCTTATATTAACTTAGACACCTAAATTGGATTAGGTGATATGACATTACCCGTTCATCTATAATGTCCATCTACTTTCTGTCCTGCAGGGTTAGTAGCTGAGTTTTTTCATTTTTTTAGTCACAGCTGCCATGCCAGTCTCGGCCAAAAATTGCATAATTAGCCAAATGTAGGACAAATGAACAAACAAGTTACTGCAGATGGGGAAAATCAGAAGGATTCTGAGAAATACTGAAAGTTTTGGTTTTGTATTCTGAAAACATTTAATTAGGAGCTAACAAAAAAATCTGGCAGAAGGTCTTCAGAATGTCCATTGTGGTTCCCTAATTCTGACAGCAAATCTGCAGTATTGTTTAGGACAGCTCAGGTTCTGAATGCTATAGCTCATGCCAGCTGGCAGCTGCTGCAAGGGGATCATTCACCAGCTAGAGACAGCCTCAAAGCAATGCTTGCATTCCCTGATACACTTGCAGTATCACCCATGTATCCTTGTAATGAGGAGGTCAGATGGGTCTGCATCTGTTAAGATTCCCCCTCTTGCTAAGGGCACTCACGGCAGCCTTAATCAACTGATTTCTAGCCTTTAGAACAGTAAGTCTATCTTTAGACCAGTAAAATACTGCGGAATAAACAAGAACATCTGCTCAGTTGTTTATTCAATGTTTCGTTAAGTTTTTCAAAGAAAGATAGCCCCAGTGTTCACTGTATTGGGATTCTGCGCATGTGATGTAAGTGGGATATTTTGTGGAACACTATAGCTATGAATGGAATTAAAATGGCTGGATTAACATATATGACACATGGCAGTTTTATGATACTGTGGTTTGTGGAAGTCCTAATAGATCCTGCAAGACAGAATTTCTGACTCTGTTGACTATATAATGTAGCACGCTAAGCAAGAGTTTTTGTTTTGTGCTGAATAATACTCTTCTTTAAGTCACTGTTGTATTTGACATAGAATCCTGAGGTTGGAATATTTCGTCCTTTGTTACTCTGTCTTTTCTGTGTACTCTAGCAATCAGCTTAAGTGGGGTGGGGAAGCTAAATCACAGCTAAGAGAATAACTGAAAGTCAAAGTTAACTGGATTTTCAGACATTGTAAGATGCTCCGATACTTTTTTTTAAAGACACAACATTCAACAGTATGTTACTTTAATGATGGTGTGTTAAAGGTGGAGATGGACATCACCTTAAACACATTTTAAGCTCGTCTAAATATCTTATGTTCTGTTTATATAACATTTAGTTTCTGAATTTAGAAAAAAAGATACACATCATACTGCATATGACTTGTGGGATACTGTTATTTGGGCTACTTGACTTTTTCATTTAGAGACAAATTATAACATTGAGTTATAACAGATGCCTGTGTTTGTAGTGTCGCTGCTGGTGCCATTGTGTCCCTGTGAGGAAAAAGACTGAGAAACCTTTTCCTCGGTAAGTCTTGGATGCTGCTCTTGGAGGCTGGAATTGCCACATAGTGTAGCCCCCAAACAGGGAACCACAAATATGGTATTTGACTTTTGCAGTTGACAACACTTGGCCACCCGGGACTGGAGAAAGTAAACTTGTTTTTCTTTTATTCAGTGACAGCTTTTGAGCACCAGATTGATGAAAAAGCTACAGAAATACCCTTGAGAAATAGACATAATTCAATACAATTTTATTAATTCATATGCTGTATTTCAAATTTCAAATGAGAGCTTTTAAACAAGGAGGCATACGTGTGTGTGGCTTTTTATGTTTTGTTTTGGGTTTTTTTTCCAGGAAGAAGAGAATAAGATAACTAGTTAACCTTATACCTCTGTGTAGTTAACTGCTCTGGTCTTCCTGTTATGCCACTGTGTGTTTCCTAAATGGTTCTCACAGTAGCAGCTCATTCCAAAAAATGCTTTTGTGTCCAAACTACAACATCCTAAATATCCTAACAGTGTTCACCCTAGAGAGGGTGTCACCTGGCACCTGACTGTACAGAAACCTACTTGTGCCACCAAAGCTCTCTCAGCAATCGGTTCATCCCACCTTCTCTGTGCTGTGCACATCTCCTGACTTCCACCTCCCTCCCCACACTTTCTTATAAGTATATAAGATACCACACAAACGCTTGGGATTCTGGAGGCAACAACAGGCTCTAATTGCTCTGATTGGTCTCTAATGCCTTTTTTTTGCAGTCCCCTCTCTCTGCAACCTCCTCCCCCCAACTAGGGAGTTTACAGCCTGTGCACAAGCTCTTCTCAGAGGTGCTGCAGTTGTAACCTCGGAGCATCAGATTGCCATGAAAACACCCAACATGGGAGAAAGAGCAGTGGGAAGCCTCATTTGGTGCCTCTGCGAGTGAGGTCCCTGCCCTGCCAGCCTTGCTGTCACCCTCAGCTCCCTTTTCACCTTCCCTTACAGAGCCACCCACCCCTGCTACTTCCTGGCACTCTAACATTCATTCATGTTTGTCAGGTTGGGGAGCTGGAAACCTACAGCAGGAGGAACAAATGGTATTTATGCCTCAGGAGCATTCCCATGCCCTGTTTGGTTTTGTGAAGTCAATATCCCAGAGAGTTGTCCTGGAGCCCAACCTGCAATACATCAGCCAAACCCCGTGTACATGGAGGTGAGGTGACTGCTCTCATGTACTTGTGGTGTTTTACCCACTTATCAAATACCTTCCATGGAGATGGGTCAGCTCTGACCTTGCTCTGGGAATATGTCTCCTGGAAAGGCAGCACTTCTTTCTCTTCATCCAGTCTGGCTGAGCTGCTGACTGCCTACAGCCTATGGGGATAATGTCTGGCAGCCACTCAGCTCCACGCAGGAACCAGCCACTCTCCTTCTGACAGCCAGTTTCTCCTGTGATCAAGAGGGCTCCATGTCAGCTCCATGTTGGCTGGTTTGCCCCCAGAGGAGGCCTCTTGCAGTGCCTGGATGGTGGTCCTTGCAGAGTAGAGGTGCTCTCCTGGCAAATGTAGGTCATTTGTGACTTGACCATTAATTTGTGGCAGTAAAAGCTCACAGCTCTGACTGGCATTCACTGTCAACATGTTCCGGGTGTGAGACCAATAAGCTTTCTTCCTCTTGCTCATCAGGGTGTTCTCAGACAAAAGTTGGACAGTAACTTTAGCTCGCACATACAAATACTCTGTGTGAAAATATGGTATTATGTGAAAATCTGTCAAACAGCAGTTGCTAGGAGCCCAGCCTTTCACACTAGCGTTACAAGTGGGAAGTATTGGGAAGTAAATTACAGCCAACATTACAATAATTTGTTGAGTAATATAGAAATGTTATTTTAAAAGTAACATCTATCTAATGACATAAATACTGTAGGGTCTCATAGATGCATAGAAATGTCTGCAGCCAGTTGCAATGTTCTCAGGAACTACTATGGTTTCTCTCTGATGTTTTCTTTCTTGTTTAGTTCAGCCATTGAATTCATTCCCCATTGAAATGGGAAAACACTGAAAAAAATCTTTGTGCAGAAAGAACCTTTTTGTTTACTGCAGTTTGTCTTCTTGCCGTGTTTTGAAATTACACATTTTCTGTCAGCTATTTACAAGAAAGGTATTAGCAGAAGCCTCAGTATAATAGTCATCATTTTTGTACAATTATGGTAAAACTCTCAAAGATATTCAGCTTTTCAGGACCCAGAAAAGACAAAATTCTGAAGACAATCAGAAGTCTGTGCTGTAAACATATTGAACCAACATAGTATGTTGGCATTGGCCTTGACAAATGATCACATTGTATTTGTATATCTGACCACCAAATTCCGACGGTACTTCTCAAGTGCTTAGGTTCATGCCAAGGACTTCATGAGTCAAAGTGAATCAGCATGTACTTGACAACTCTTGTAGTGAATCCCAGTCATATCATTATCACAGCACTAACTCCTCCCAAGCCTGGAGGGCTTCCTCACTTGTTCTCCCCACTTGTGTGCCAAATTCTCTCCTGAATTTTGAGAGACTTTATCTTCTCACATTACTTCCTTCTAAATGTTGCCCTTTCTATAACAGTTCACTACATTCTTTCAAGCTTTCTGTTCTTAAGAAAAGGTAAGAATTGCCTACTATATTCACCTGATTCATCATTCATTGCAGAGCTTTTTTTTTTTATTTTTTTTATTTTACATTCCTATTTGAGATAATCTTTTACTCATATGTATAAGTACCTGTATAAGTAACTCACCTTTTCTATGTATACAGCTACGATTTTGCTGAAAGACTGAGAAGCAGATGAGATGTATCATTGAAGGCTTATGGTAAGCCAGGGCAGATAATTTTACCTTTGTACAACAATGCAACTAAAAGCAGGTCCTTTCTGCCTGTCAGAAAGTAGAAAAACACTGCCTTTTATATAGTTTTGGAAGATCTCTGGCATTTCTTTTGTTGCGGCCTCCACTGGTTCTATCAGGTTTTGTTACAACTTTTTTTTTTTAGAGGCTAGAGATGAAATTTAAATTGAAAGTTCAGAAAAGCCATCTATAATTCATTATATTCTCTGCAGCTTTTCAAAGGTGGAAAGAAAACATTCCTAGTGCTAGCACAAGTAGGTGGCAGTAGAGACATACATAAAATGGCATAGATGGTAGAACACATAACAAAACTATTTAAGTAGTAAGGTTGCATATATCATCAAATGACTTTTAATGAATCAATGTAGATCAGCAAATGCCACACCACTTTACAGATGCAAAACACTGTTAGTTTTTGGTTAGTATTAAAGATGCTCACAAACCTTAGTCTTCAGCTATTTGGTTTGGATATCAAGGTAGACCTGGAATAATTTAAACTATATATAAACTTGTTCCATGACAGGAGCCTGTCTTAGCCGTTCCTTCCTTGGAAGAAATAGAATGTGATCATGAAGCTCCAGACCCATTATTTTCCTCTTTTCACAGCCTGAGCTTTTTTACTCGGGAACATCAGTAACAGAAATGTCAGATATGTAGTACTTTCCCTCTAAAATGATGAACAAAAGCAAACTCATTGGTTTTGAGTTGTTCATTGTAGCTACAAATGAGCTTATTCTTAAAAATGAAGATAGAATTGGGTTTTTTGGTTTATTACAAGTGTACAAAAATTTGAAAATTTATAAACTTTCCCCATTTTAGAACTTGCTTTGTGCTTCTCAGGTATAAACTTATTGTGAGGTGGAGTGTGAACTGTGTGTAAGAAGACACACATATCATCTCTGCTTAAAAAATCAACAGGATGTCTGAATTCAGAATTCAATGTCTACACCTAAGTAAATGCATATTATGTGGAGGAGTTCTCTGTGATTGCAATACAGTTGCAGAAACACAACAATTTTTTATTATATTCTTTCATTTTTAGTATTTATTTAAACGTAATGAAATATTTGTATAGAATAGAACAGTTACACAAACAGTGGCTATTTTTCTAGAATGAAGTTGTATCAAGGAAAAAACCCAAGAACATGATAGTAAAAGGAATATCAGGAGAAGCCAATGTAAAACCATCTGCCAGCTGAGTTTGCCAAAGTGCCAGATGCTGCCTGCAGTAGACTATGTTCCATTGCTTTGGCATCTGAATGGTCCTTTGTAACGAGGCAAAAAGTTGACAGTTACTGAGTATTGTGAATGTATGTGTGCTTGGTTTAATTCTGATGTTTTTTGCCAAAATCAAGCTTCAGTAGAAGCCACCACATGCAAAGTAAGTAGCTACAAGCCTTCAAAAAAATGACAGATAACAAAAGAATTTTCCATACATTATTTGTAATTTGCTTGAGAGGGAGGTTTATGTAATGTCTGTCTCTTTACAGTAAGTCTCAATGGAAGACATGTAAACTGTTGTTGTTCTTTAAAGAACTGTGATAACTAAAGGTAAATAAAATACATCATACCTTTAAGCAGGCATTCAGAGAGCAAAATTAAAGAAAACTTGTTATTCTGTCTATGTGATTTATAAAACAAATCAGAAGAACAGAGTCTGGGAAACAATTAAAATATTCTTCCTGTTCTGAATAAGAAGAGTCTTAGAAAAATAATGTATATATTTCCACATAAACTGTTCACTCTCTTTAAAAGCTAATCAACAAACAGCTTGCTAAGCAGATTTTTTTTGCTTTAAAAGAGGGACAAAAGTTTGTGTTCCATGGTTTACTCTCAGAATGCCATGATTTCTGTCAATACAAGTGTTTAGAGGATTTTCATACCCTGATAACAGATAACATTTCACCATTTTGAAATATCATGATACATTATAGCAAAAAAAAAAAAAATAGTGCTGAAGTGTAATATCATGTGTAATACCACACAAAATTTTGGACCTTAAATTTTCACAAACCCATCTGGAGCTCCAAATAGTTGACTGCTTATCTTTAAACAACTTTAAGGAATTCGTTTAAGTGAGAAATGTAAATATATGTTTCCTGATTCTGAAGTTGATAATCTTAAATCAGAGACATTAGCTGCTTGGAAATCTGAATTTCAGTGTCTATCACAGTTGTGAATGTACCAAGTCTTCCTACCATTAAATATTCTTGTGCTGAAAACCAGAGCTGAAAAAAAAATAAAAAAAAAATTAAACATTTCACAAGTACTCTTTGAAAATAATACAATAACCTTAAACTTGGTCAGAATTGGGCATACTGAACTGAAGGCACCTCAGTGGGCAGACCTAGAACACAATATTTCTTTGTGTGCTGTTACATTTTTTTTTTAACTGTTGAAATTTCAAAAAATATGCCAGGCTTTGTGGAAACCAGACATACTGATGCTCAGGAAGACCAAGAAGAGAGTTATGAATTTCCCTACTGCCATAAGGATGAGCAATCAGAGCCTTGGTTGTTGTTGTCTCTGAAAACAGACAAAGGCTCTCTGAAAATAGCACTGCAGACTCTGAAAGCCTTTCAAATGATCTTTCCACTTTCATTTTGCAAGACCTTCTATACCAAATAAAAAGAAGCTCTATTATTTCTTCCTCAGAATGACTTCAGATGAACAGACAATGTTGTGCATTAAAAAAATCCAGGGGCAATGGGTGGGAACCGGAGGCAGCTGTTATTAAAACTGGGTGTGATTCTGTCTGTCTCTGCATGTTGTGTGTATGTGTGATGTTTTTTATCTGTTTTCAGTTTTGTCATTCATCGGGTTTTCTGTAATGAAGATCTGTCACAGAATGTATCTCCCCACAAAAAGAAACAAAAACAAAACACCAAAAAAACCCCAACAAACCAACCAACCAACCAAACAAAAAAAAAAACCCACAAAAGCCACAGATCAAACCAAACTGAAAAATCCAGTAAAAACCTAAGAAGAAAAAAAATAGAATTTATGTTCGAGAGAAACTCTTTTGATTTGTCTCCTTTTTGTCCTGCTTATAAACACTGAAAAGTACATGTTTAGCTTTGTTAATCATTCTCTACATAGAAAAGGAAGGCTAACTCATGCAGAAGGGAACATGTTATTGTAAATAAGTTGTTACATATGAATATGCAGAACTTGGAATAATTTTAAGGTAGTCAAAGTGACTGTTAATGGAGAATTGGAGGGCTGGAGCAAACTAATAATGAGGAAATCAATGGGGGCTGTGAGGAATTTCACTGCTTAGTGGCTGCAGAGGTCAAGTAAGGTAATGTTAACTTACATACTTCTCAGGAGATGAAGTATACATTTGTGGAATGAATCTGTAGTGTAGGGCAGCCAAGGGGAAGGATAGCTGTTAAGAAATTTGTAATTAAAACATCTGTAATTTATGTAAAGGCAATTAAAGGGCAACAGTGGCATGTCAGGTTTTAAAGCAAAATTATAACTAACTTCATCCCCCGGTCATTCCGCAAATAACCTGGTCATTTAGCAAGTAAGGATGACTTATACTGTTTGTTAGCAGGACATCATGAACCTTTTAAAGCATTTTTTTTTTTAAACTGTATGTTCCGTCTGTGGATAAATGTGTGCCTTTTCAAAACAGTGTATCAAGAAATAACTCTGGTACTGAAAAGACTACTAACATTAGGAACCATGTGCCAAAATACAATATTAATATAATTCTAGAACCAAGGTTATGTTTTATGTTGGTTACATCCAGAGAATGTCTGGCTGTGCTATTGACAGTGTAGATTCTTTCACGTTCAGAGTGCGATGCTGTGAACAAACTGGTTAAACAGCAATAGCTTGGCAAACAGGAGTTTAAGTGCATCCATACTGTGTTTCAACTTAAAAGCACACCTTGTCCCTTTAAGGATCAAATGTTGGTACACTAATGTTTCTCTCCTAAGTAAGTAGCTGAAAGTAAATTCCATACAGGGTAACTTGCTTCGGACAACCAAAGGAAAGACACAGCCCTGAAGTTACGCTCAGTTCTGATATTCCTTCTCCTACACCTCCTTTGCTCTGTTTTCTGTATAACTCTTTCCTTCTTGGATCAGATGTCTGTTTCCAAGGAAGCTCATCGATATTCTTTGCAAAGAAATCCATTTCTTCTAAACCCTAGCAATGCCCCATGGCAGCAGGGTGTAGGTTCGTTTCTTGTTTGTCTATTTGTTGTTTTTCTACTTTTATGTTGCTAGTCAGGTGTCTTTTATCTTCCTGGATGAGAAAACAAGCATGTACATTACGCCTAACGCACTGCACAGCATAAAACATTGGATTTTAAAATGTTTCCTCAGAAATTACTTTTTGTAGAGCACGCTCTTGCCTTTCACCCCTGGCCCCTCTTGCTGCACAGAAACCGCTATGGAAATAAATTCAGAAAATAAAGAGAGAGAAGTTAAACTAATTCAGTGAAATGCAACATTTTATGTGAAATTTGGAGAGCACATCTCCTGAAACTCATGTTAGCTGTCTTGTGGTCCTGTGGTGGAGGCTGGTCTGAAGGCAGTGTGTCACCTCCCTAGGCAACATTTTGTTCCTTTATGGGGTTTCGTGCTCCTATATATTATCGAAACCATCCTTCTCTTTTTTCTCAGGAGAAATGCTCTTGTGGACATTGTATTAGCTTCACCTCTTCAATTATTTATTAAGTGTATAAATTAAAGTCAGTAGTTTGGACATTTGTTTCTTAAGTATATCTTAGATAAATCTCTAGTTTCTCGTTACTTCAGTAACTGGCCCTAAAACTCTGAGAACTGAATGCTGAGGTGAGAGATCTAAACTATCTTCAAGGCCGTTTGTGCCAAGTGGAGTTTAATGATGGTGTCTCAATCTCCCAAAGCAACACCTCTGATATTGACCTATATGGGCAAAAGTATAGCATAAAAAAAAAGTGGTACAGGGAATCCCCTTCTTCACTGTCAAGACAGATACGTGTAAGAAAAAGGGAAATATTTTCAAGTATACTAGGAAGGTTATTCACTAAGGAGCACAGAGTGGAAGGATTAATTGTAGTTGTAGAAGAAAGGTAGGTGCTGAAATCAATCATAATTACTGTAGTTAATTTGCAGGTTAAACACAGGACAGGTAGATTGCGACTGCAACAATATGTATTTACTGTTTATGCAGCAAAACCTGCAATTTAGTCTTTATTTATTGTTGAAATGAATGAGTCTTTTAATTGATAACAATTTTAGGCCTGCAGACTATGTATGGGAATATAAAGGTCTTCTTGATTTCAAACTTGACTGTGAAAAACAGGTATTTTTTGTAACGACTACTGTGTTTGGGGGATCACTTAATCATCCTGCTTTGTTTTTATTCCTCATGGACATGGGCTCTTGTTTATAAACATCTTCGAAGATCAGTTGAATTTTACACAAATGCCTTGTATTGGTAAGAAACGTCTGTCCTTGAGTCAGTATCCTTGTTACTCCGCTGTTCTGTGCCCATCCTGTGCTGCACACACCTGGCAGGGGTTGGGCAGTGGGCTGCAGGTGTCCTGTGTGGGGAACCATGATCCGTATGTGCCACTTATGAACAGCCCCAGCCGGCTCCAATGCCAATGGGAACAGTCTTGCAGCCAATCAAGGGATCCCCAGTGCCCCAACCCTGAGTTATTTAAGAAAAAGCCACAGCCTCTCTGGGGAGGGGACTTATAAGGAAACAGATGAGGAGAAATGGATAGGCCATGGCTGGGGTCATATCTGGGGACATGGCTGGAGACACACTCTGGGAAGGATGTACTCCCTGTCAGAGGAGTGACTGCTGAGGGACCACAGCTGTTGGTGACCCACACTGGGGGACATGGAAACAAGGAAGACTCCACGAGCAATGAAGGGAAATGAAGAGTGGCAAAAAGAAACCATGTTGTGCACAGATCCAGCCTCCTGCCCTTGCCTCACCAAAGGGACTGAGAGGTGGTGTGTGGGGTTTTTTTCTCAATACCCAAATCAGTCATCAAAAGTTTAACTGTCAGTAAATTAAATTAAGTACAGTTCCCTGAGTTGGTACTTTTTTGGGCATGACACCAACCTCCTAAAAAAAGAGAAGATAGGGCCCAAAGAAAGGAGGCCACAAAAGATGCCAATGATCTCTCCATAAAACCAGCATAGTTAATTTCTCTATTCAGTTTTATCTGTCCCCGTGCAATGAAGCAGGATCTAGTGTGCTTTCTGGAAGTATTGTAGTTTGACCCTCACCAGCCTCTTTTGTGTCACCACCGACCTCATGGACCCAGCCCAGCACCTCTGACAGAACAGGGTGTCTGCGGCCAACAACTGCTCTGCTTAACTCAAAAGATGTTTCCCTCTCCGGCAAAGGCATGTTGTGCCATAATCCTCCCATTTTGCTAGTCCTTTCTCTTCTTTCACCACTTTGCTTATTTCCTCTGTCACATCTTACTTTCCGTGTTTTTTATCCTCATTCTTTTCTCTACCCACAGATTTCTTCCCCTTAATCTATACCAGCTATGACCCTTCCATTCCCTCCTTTCTCAGCTCTACCACTAGTTCCTCTCTCTCTTTATCTGCAGAAATGATGCTACCCCTTTATTTTTGTTAAATTACCTTCATTCTCAATCTTTTCATCTTCTCAGACACTTCAAATAATTCTTAGCTTAAAATGGGACAGGTACACCTCATCACGAGCCATTCAAAAAGGATACAGCGATTGCTGAACTTGCTCTTAATAATTTGTCTTACTTCTTTCTTTTTCTTTGTCCAGAGGAACCTCTGGGATTTCTAAGGAAATAAAGGGAGAAATCACACTCTTACTATCTGGGGGTTGACTAGAAGGATCTTAATATGTACAATACCAGTCAGCCAATGACATCAGATGGAAAAAGGACATCCAATACAGATCTAGAGGAGGTTCCACTGTCTGCCTGGAGAAAATAAACATTTTGCCAGTGATTAGCTACTTGTCATGAGTATGTGTCTGCTTGGCTGAACTTTTGTTGCTGTGCCCAGTTCCTGGGACTCACTGAGTTGCCTCAGGCAGGGGCAGTTCGTGAAGCCTAACACTCTCCAACCAGCAGAACCTGGTTCCTGTCTGCCCGCTAATTACCTAGCTGCATCTACAGAGCTTCATTTTGTATTTCCTCAATGGTCAGATTTCAACTTCCTGGTCTTCCCATCTTATGAGAAGGAATAATAACCCTGTAAGTACTTTTTAAATGAAATTACATGATTTTCCTCTGACCCCATTTTTTTTTTCTGATTGGACATATTCAACAATAAGATCTTGGATTCTCCCAACCTGAATTATCCATATATACCAGGTGAAGAAAAAAAAATAAAAAAGCCATCACAGAAATTTGGCACTGCTGTCATTGCAAGCAATTGTTTCACAAGTCAGTAACAACTGTAAAAGCCCCAGTGCATTCTGTGCAAATAAAGCAAATTAAGCCAGGGGAGCATGCTTCCACACAGAAAACAACAGTGTCAGGGCAGGGCAAACAGGTGAAAACAGGAGACTTCTGTGAGGCTGCTTTCATAAAACAGCTGCTTATAAAACTAATTAAGCATTGGGATATAAGTCTTACTTTTGACCAAGTCAGTAAGAGGTTTTTGGTGTGAAGGTCCTGAGCTGTCGCCTGATGTTGATTTGAAGTGATAGGTGATTACTCACAAAGTGAAAAATAATGTGGCATTATTCCTTAAGGTATAAACTCTGATAGCAGTCAGAAAAGAGAGAGAGAGAATAGAAGAATACTGTATAATGGAGGGAGTTGACAGTGGTGGAGATGAGGTGAAGTTGACAGGAGTTTCATTTTGGAATGACTACACTGGTGTGGCTTGGGTAGTTCCCAGTCCCCGTTAGAGCTGGCAGTACCACAAGCTTGTCCTGAGCCTGTCTCTCTCCTCCATCCTTTCCTCTGCTTCAAGCCCCAATTTACAATTAATACTTTAAATTAGCATCCCAATGCTTACTGTCTTATTTCAAAATGTTAACAAATGGGCTGCAAGAATCATCATTATTTCATGACTATGTTCTTTCCATTATCTTAAGAATTAGTTTCATTGCATGCTACCATTCACATCTCTGTGCTTCTCTCTCCTCTTCTCTTTCTCCCCATATCTTTTAGTGCCAATACTTTATAAATTATGAAAAATATTATTGTTGCAAGAAAGCTAGCTACTACTTATCTTCTGGGCTCACATTGAGAAAAATTATATGAGGAAATGTATGTGAAGAAAAGAAAACCCAAGGATGAAATACTGTTAGAAAAAGAGAAAGATGCATAAAACAGGCACCTTAACAATATTTCTGTCTCCTCTTTCCTCCTTACTTCCACTCTATTACAAATATACTCTCAAGTACTTCACTAAGGAGTAATTTTTTTCTGTTACATACTCTGGATACATTTGTAATGGATATTCATTACAGTTATATTTAACTACAGACTTTTATGTCCATATTGTAGTAAAAAAAGTTATTCAGGAATTCTATCAGCTATAGTAACCTTGTATCTTGTCATTACCACAGTCATTAACATACATACTTATCAGTCTTTCTTTTTGCCAGCAAAAAAATGGACATTCTTTTACACATCAAAGGAAATTTAAGTAGAGGAAGATTATTATTCTTACCTTTAATTCAGGATCTTTGTGTATCACCACTATTGCAGCCTTTTGCACAGATCCGTATAAAGTGGAGATCTCTTATCGATTAATTCTGTAGATTTGTGCTCTCCAGTATATGTGAAAGAAGGAATAATATTTCACTTTCATGTCATTCCTATAGACATGAACTTCAGAACTAAAAAGTGCCAACAAAGACACATTTTATAGTAATTGTATTACACAAGGTGCGTATTATTTTTTGACCAGGTCAAGAGAGTTATAAAGTAAACTATGGCTTAAAAAGGAGGTCATGAGTGCATAGGATTCTGAAGAGGCTGGAGCTACTACCTGCCTCAAAATTTCATGCAGACAGTTTATATATTTTCTCTTTTTATTTTGGAGTTGTTTAGCCAGCAAGTTCCATCCAATTAATGTTAATGGTTTTACATGTTTTCTGCTGTCAGTCATAAAGGAGCGTTACACAAAGGCTAAAAATAACAATAATTTTGGCCTTCGGTAGTTCTTCTACACCCTTGAAGGGGTTCATATTTTCCCGATATTCTTAGTGTTTGAGTTATGTTGAGACAGTGTGCAGTGAAGGATCATTGTTTTTAACAGCTATAACTTTTGTTGCCTTGGTTTTATGTATTTGCTAGGAAAACTTTTTAACCAGTGTTGCCAGGAAGTGAATTTGACCTCTTTCATAGTTTTTTTCACTCATTATAGACAGAATTCTTATTAAATACCTGATATTTTTATTCCTGAAGCATCTTGGTGTTGCTGGAAGCATATCCATTGATAACAGTATTAAATAAATACCTTTTCATTAAATCTGTAGCTCTCTCTATGCAGTTTGGTAGGAGATGCTGCTGATGATAATGACACAGAGTGACAGGCAAGTTAGATACTAATGGACTGTACTACTGACAAATCTGGATGCTCTGGAAGATTACATGTCAAAATAAATTCTATATTTCTCTCTGAAATTAAAAAAAAACTATCTGCATGGAGGACTGAAAAATCTTTTTTTTTTTTTTTTTTTGCTTTAAAACAATGTTAAGATCTGAAACACTGTCTGATATTTGAACCAGACTGAATTCTCCAAGGATTCTGGATTTTCTTGAGCCTTTCCTTTTCAGATGTGTACTCTTGCATAAAAGGATTTCTGGATTTCAGAAGCACAGATAGGAAGTGGAGTTTGTTGTGATAACACTGAGCTGTCTAGATAAACCGAAAGATGTAGTTAATCTTTTGAAAAAAGTTGACATGAGATGTCTAGATCAGACAAGTTTATACAAATGCCTTCAGTGAAAACAGAGTATATTTTTCTCATTTTTTTCTATGGACACACAAGTAGCTTGAAAGTTGTAGGAAAGGTAAAATTAAATTTTTCTACCTAAGAATTAAGCCTCGGGGCTTTGCCACATTGCCAAAAAAAATGTGTGGTGTGACCACTAAGAGTGAATAGAATAGAATAGAATAGAATAGAATAGAATAGAAGAATATTTTGGTTGGAGGAGACCTACAATAATCGTCTACTCCAACTGCTAGTGTGACCTCTAAGAGGAGATTGTGAATCAGGAGAAAGCTCAGAGCAGAATCAGGCTTTCATTTGCATCCCTGGCATAAAGGAGGCTGCCACTGAAAGACAACTCCGTTTGCTCCTACCCCCATACAGCTTCTGCTCTGCATCTCTTCCTCACTCAGTAGCCTATAGCCGCAGCAACCACCCACTTTGCATTCAGGTTTTTGCCATTAGTAAGAATGAGTTAAGTCTGTTGACAAACACAGTTCCTTACTTCAACTACAGCTACAGCCAGCCCTGAAAGTATTTTCAATACCCACGATTCTGCTTCTGTGCATAAAGCTTAAGATTGGATTAATCTTAAGAAAGAAGATAAAGCAATTAAATGTTGTCTCACAGGGGACCGCTAACAGCTAAGAACCTAAGCTTCTTGGAATGAAAGGGAAGGTCCTTACATGGATAAGTAATAGCATATAAGCCTGTAAAATAAGCACAGGAACAAATGCCTGTGTTTTCCAACAGAGATTTGCACTCAACCTGTGCTTTTCAGAATGTTCAGTTATGATTTGAGAAATGATATGAGAAGTAAGGTGAAAAAGTGTCCTAACAATGTAAGGTGTTCAAAGTAAGAAAAAGCGTGTAAGAAACTGTGAAAGCACTGCCTAGAGTCAGCTGGGATCAAAACGGCAGAAGAAAGTCAATGCAGGTGAATATGAAATCACGTACAGAGAATTCCCACCCCAAAACCTAACTTTACCTATGCAGGGATGTAGCTTAACCAGGGATTCAGGAATGAGATCTTGGAGTTGTAATAAATAGTATGTGAGAAAATTATTTTATTTCTGTGCCCAGTAGCAGTCAGAAGCATATAGGATATTAAAACTATTATGAAGAGAAACATGATAGAAATACCCCTATGTCCTTATTTAAAATCACAATGCATTAACATCTGTTACACCCTCTACCATTCTTGGTTTTTCTCCTCAAAAATATTGCACCTTCAAAGTGTCCAGGGAAGGGCAGTAAGAAAGATCAACTGTATGAAATAACTTCAAGTGAGTGAAGAACTAGTACTCTTCTGTCCTATAATTATGCTCTTCCCAAGGCACTTCCTATGGGCTTCTGTTGGGGACAAGATGTTGGGCTATGGGAACCTTTGATGTGGCTAGTGTGGCGGCGCTTTGGATCTGCTGTGTCTGTCATTGAGGGAAGAGTATGGCACCAGGACAAACTGACAGAATTAAATTCTACTGAAACACAGCATCCACCACTGCTTTCCTTTGAAATAATGTGGCTCTCCTTTTACAAGAAGGGTGTGAGAGCTCATAAGGCGGCAAAGGAATTCAGATTCATAGAATCATAGAATCATAGAA
>NW_010122878.1:0-218 GCF_000699245.1 Pterocles gutturalis
ACTACGATGAGAGGCAGTGCCGCTCCTCCCCAGACCTCCTGACGGATGTCTCCAAGCAGGTATGTCCCTGTGGTGCCAGCGACAGGTAGCACTGTGCCCTGACACTCCAAGCCTGAAGCAGCCTTCCTGCCCCACTCCAAAAGCTCATCTGCCTTCCCCCTGCTCTACGCGGAGCTGGAGCTGGAGCGGGCGTGGGAGCCCACCGACCTCTTCAGCGC
>NW_010122879.1:0-31474 GCF_000699245.1 Pterocles gutturalis
GGCGGCCTTAGGGGTTGGTGGGTGGAAGGAGGGGAAAATGGAGACCGGGGGTGGTTTGAAATCGTTTGGGGAAGGGGGAGCATGGAGGTCGCCCCGGGCTGGAGCGGGGCGGCAAGCGTGAGGTGACCCCCCCCCCCGATATACAGCCAAATCGCGCCTCTGTTTACCTCACGATAGCGTCAACGAGGGCACGCAGAGGTGGTGTGGGGTGTGTAGATTTGTGTCACAGCCTTCGTTTTGAGCTGGAAGGTTTGTGAAGGTAAAAAAACCTGTCGGGGAAGGGAAGCATCCAGTGATTGATGCGTGTGGAGGAATGATGGCTATAAAAAAGGTGTTTTTATATTCTGGAATGTCGAGATATAGTTTGAAAATAGTTCTTCTGTGAACACACAGGTTTTTTTTTTACGGCTGTGGCTCCTTAGTTTGGGTGGAGGAATGAGATGAGAACGTTGTGGATGGGCTGAGACGCAAGCAGAAGGTGCTTTTCAATTTTAAAAACAAAAAAAAAACCTTCAGAAATGCCATGAACAGCATTGCTATGCCAACGTATGGGTCATACTCGCTTACACCTGTTAGATTATTGTGGGGAGGCACCTTTCAGCTGGTTTCGCATGCTTTGCAGGGATCATGGGAGCAGATTTGGTCCTTAAATTCATAGCCCAGCACAACTTCTGGAGAGTTTGGCTGAAGCGTCTTCGCAAGCGGCGGTGGCAGGAGGAGAAAGGAAGGTGCACTGAGCAGTGGAGAAATAGTTTGCCTCTTCTGAACTCTTATAAAAGTTCTTTTAAAGTAGCTCTACGCTGTGGGCTGTAGGCGGGGAGGGGAAGGAAATAAAAAAAGCCAAAGGTAAGATGAATTGCATACTTGCAGGCATATGGGGGGAAAAAAGGGCTGAGTCCCAGAGTTGTGCTAATTCACACCAGGGAGAGGGAGTGCGACTCCTCTTTCAGTTCTTTACCCAGGCTGCGACTCCGAGGAGAAACAGTTTTCCCGTGGTGAAAAACTCTTCTCAACAAATCTGGTGGGTTTGGGCTGCGTGTGAAGTTCTCAAGATGGGGTGTTACAAGTAAATGCGCAAGAAGGCACCGTTGGCAGTTTTTGCGCACAGCGTTGTCGGCGAGCTCTGTTAAAACGTGGTGCTAGGGAAGTTTGAACAGCTGCGGAGAAAAGCGACAGCTCTCATGGTGCAATGCTTATTTTTGCCATCAAAGAAACAGCAATACATTGCAGCCTGCTGAAATGTGTGAACTGGGGAGTAGCAACACGCTGCCTTACAGCATGCCTAGAAACTGCTAAGGCTGACATTATCACAACCTGGTCATTACTGAAATACATGCTGTCACTGTTTAAAGCTGGCATAATAGCATCTCGACAAATATACTGCCCCTGAGAGCATGTCACAAAATACAGTTGTACGCTGCTGACCTGTGTATCTGCAAACCCTGCCTGCTGAAAGCCCCAATTTGCATTCGAGAGAACTGGAGAGCTTTTTTTTTTTTGCCCTTTTTTTTTTTTTTTTTTTCCTGGGAGAAGCTGTTCTTTTCTCGCTGTTCATGTATTGCAACCTCATATTTTCCAAGCTGATTTTCCTGTTAGTGTGTGGCAGGTATTTGGTCTCAGAACTGCTGCATAGGCGACTGACTGTAAGTATACGTTGTGCTGGTTCCCACTAAAGCTTTGGGTTTGCTCTTTCTTTCCTTGAGAAACAAAATAGCTGAGAGTCATTGGGCAAAGTCTATGCTTTGCATTTTCTGTTTTGAAATTGACATGGGGAAGCAACCTTGTCAGTAGCATAATTCAGCAAGGTTGGCTTTGATTTGAGTGGCAATAAGGAAGAAGTTTGAGCCTGGCAATCAGTCCTTTCCCCGTGCCACCCCCAGGTGAGGTTGTTGGCCTGGGTGCAGGTGCACGTGTCCAACAGCTGAGATAAAGCGTGGCCCTGTGCCGGCGGCCCAGGACTCCCTGCTGCGATAGTCCCTCCGCTCTGTTCTAGTTACTGCAGCGTTATGAAATGGCCAGACAGTGTGGAAGCTGTCAGTTCCTGTGATCTAAACCACAGCAGGTTGATCCAGCAATGGATAATTCCCTGGGATGACTGATAGAGAGTGGACGATGTCATCTTGAAATTCCCTGTTTGCAAAGGAGCTTTAAGATTTATTTTTCCTTTTGAATCTTGAAGAACTGGCTAATTCCCATCAGTGAGGGCGATAAAACTCGTTACTGATCTTGCTTGTGGCAGCTCCTAATTCACTGCTCGTTCTTGCCATCCAAACCGTTCATTTGCTTGTCTGCCCCTGAACTCCTGTGTCTGCTCCTGGCGCCATCGGCGTGGGACAGGCAGGGCTGGCATTAACTGGGGTGGGGCGGGTATGGCTGTTCCTTGAGAGCCAGGATGAGAAGCAGCCGATGTGAGAACTCCACGATGTGAGAAGGCCACTGGTGCAGGAAGAGGAGAAGCACACCTTGGGAAGCTTGCGGGCAGCGCCACGATCACAGGCACGAGCGGTACCCCAGGAGGAGCGTCACAGAGAGCCGAGAAGACGGGTGTGCAAAGACCTTTCTCCTCTCTAGTACAGCCTCAGCTGGAAGAGAAATAACTGTCCTCTCTGTGGCTTTAAGGGTTGAAACTTCTGGGATAAACAATTTATGCCTATATTTTAATTCCTAAAACCTTTCATGGAATAATCAGATTGCTTCAGTGTTCACATAAGATTGTCTGCCCTAGAAAGAAGAAATGATTTACTGCTTCAAAAGCAGTGACTTCAATGTATAATAGCCTTTAGCTTGTTAGAACTAATGACTTTCTGTCTCGAGGAACCTTCTTTACAATTTGCAGTCCTTAAAGAGCCACGGTAAACGGGATCAGATTATTTGACAAGCCGAGCAGTTTTGATCACTGTTGTACATTTTTATTTGAACAGAATGGCACAGGGAGTGGAAATCCGCCTTGCCGTATGGAGGGAGGTGTAGCTGCTGTTGTGAGTAATGATTATTGGAGTGATTGTTTAAAGGGACACTCAAAGTGTTAGAGCTTTCCAAGCCTGCCCTAAGCAGTATGGAACAAAATACATTAATTTTCAGTTATGCCAAAAATCTTCTTTACATGTCTGGCAGCAACAGGGAGACTGCATGGCTGTGTAACCTCCAGAGCTTCCAGTCTTTTGCAGGCGAGAGCACGAAAGTATGAGCTGCCACTGCATCGGTTGGGTAGAAGATTTCTGTGTGATAGGTCTTGGTAGACTTCAAACTTTTGTTTGTTTTTTTTCCCCAAGTTTCATTTCAAAGTGGAACCTTTGGGGTTTTTTCCATTACTGTGGAGAGGAGGACCTCAGCTCTCCTTGGTGCTTTCTGTCCCATTCCCAAGCTGATTTCTCTGGATTTCCATCTTTTTTTCCTTTCCCTTTACTGTGTGTACAGCCCATTACCAGTAGGCGGCACAGCACAGAAATTCTCCTGGTTTGAATCTTGATTCAGACTTGCCATTACATACTTGACTAAGAAGATGCTCCGTAAGACAGGTTTGGGTTGATTTGAGGGTCGGTTAGAGGGCTAACGATGGCTCCTGGCTCATCGTGGTCAGCCCTGTGTTCCCCTGCTGCTTCTGAAAATGTTTTTTGGAAGGAGATTAGAAAGGATCCATGGTAACAAAATTGAGATGTATTGGCCAGCCTTTGGGCTGACTAACTGTAAACCAACATAAATGGCTTGTGGAGCGATGCTGTTTCATGCCATCAGAGGACAGCCCCAGCTACTGGGACAAGCTTTCCGAGCTGTGGAGTTGACTTTCCTCCCCTCACCCCCTTGCTCTTTACTCTGTTGGTAACTGTTCATTGCACATATTGATTCATGTATGCAGGAAGAAGGGTAGTGTTATAAAAAAAACACGAGTAGCTGGCAAATGTTCAGGTCTTTTAGATGTAATCATCCAGTTTGGAGTCTTCATCGGCATATCAGGGTTCCTAAATTTAAACAGAGATCTGCAGGAAAACAGAGTAACAGTCACGTGCTCAGTGGCAAAGGCTGCGTTTTGTCAAAGGAGTTTTACAAAAGATTTATGATGAGTTTTGGATTCAAAACATGAATTTGATAAGGTCAGGGAGAGATGAAGGATGGATAATGATACCATGCTGCTGCAGTTAAGAGGGAAGTCTAGCCCACTTCATGTCTTTCAGATAACTATATGAGCTCATAAATTTCCATAGATTTTTTTTTTTTTTCCCCCTGACAGACGGATAAGTAACATAACGAATGGCAGGCTTTCCTTGCCTTCAAAAGAGCAGGAGAGACTTGAAGGGTTTGAAGAGCAAGTCAGCGGCAATCTGCGGCGTGCTGGGCTGTGTCGCTAGGGTGGAAGGTGACCCCGCACTTGTGACAGGGGTACCTCCCTGTGCCCATCCAATCCCTGTACAACTTTTGGATTTCCTCAAGGGTATTTGCATGATTTATATATATGAGATTTTTTTTTTTTTTTCTACGAGCCACTGGAACTTCCTCATACTGGCTTTCTTCCTTCTTAAACACATTCCTGTAAATGTCATTAGTGCCTACGCTTGTTTTCCTTTTTGAAAAGTGAATTAAAGGTTAGAGTATTCGCCGTCTGGGTTGTTTTACAGTGGCTGGATTCTGCTGCCTTTTGCAAAATCTGTTTCTGGCTTGTGTATTTTGCAGGTATTTTGTAAACGATCGTTATTTTCTGGTCAGCAGCACGGTTATGTTTGTGTAGTCAATCAAGTGTGATAGACTGGATTATGTGCTAAGTACAGACCTACTGTGGCACGCTCAACCCAGAATTGATTCGTGTACTTACCAAGCAGGTTTTGGAAATGGTGAAATAGAGGAAAAAGGGTATGGTCGCTTGTGTTAGAACTCACCTTGTACTATGTGTTTGGCCTAGAGGGAAAAAAGCACCAAGGGGAAGTGTCATGATGACAGCTTCTGGTAATGGCTGGGCGCTGTCCTTGTCTTTGCTTTTGTTCTTTTTTTATATTGCATGTATTTTTCATATCGATTAGTACTGAAAATGAGTGAATCAGTCACTCTGCTCCCTTGCCCACACAAATATAAACATGTATTTGCGCTGTGTGTGTGTAGCAAGGGAGTTCTGAGGCAGCAACACCACATCAGCTGGAAGGGAAGGGATTTGGCACTGCTCCTCCCTCTGTAAGTACAACTTGGGGTAGCAGAGCTGTGTGAGGAAAGGACCCCAAAAGGTGTGCACATGTGAGTAGAAAACACGAAAGGCCATGAGTAGCTGAGAGCATGCTGCTTGGTTTATTGTGAGTAACACCTGAGGGTGGGGTCTAGCTTAGGAGGTGTCTGGTGTTTACCCATCTATTTAGAAAGGGATATTTGGAGATTTTTGCTGGGTTTGCTTGTGTGAATGCTCGTTGCAGGCTTCTGATCATTTGAAGGGGAATTTAAAGTGGAAATCCTGATGGCTCATTCGCAGGGCACGTGGAGCGGTGAGGAGCGTGGTAAGGAGCTCGCCTTCTAACCTGTGGAGTTATGTTCAGCCTGTGCTCAAACAGGTGACAGCTGAAAGCGTTTAAAGAAGAACTTCTAATCTGGAGTATGTTCCATATCTATTTCTTTGTTAAAAGGGTATCCTGGCTTATTAAAAAGGAGTAGCACATGGCTTTGGCTTGCCAAGACTCTTACGTACTGAAGCCTGAAGCTGTCTGTGCTCAAATGTCGCGAGGCATCCATGCCAGAAAACATCCGTCTGGTCCTCCGGCGGATTCCTCTGTAAGGAAGAAAATGAGGAAAGATCATTTCTTTCGCACTGATGCTGCATTTGTTACACGCTGTTGCTCACAGCTCCTGTATGGAAATCATTGTGTGTGCCTGATTTTGAGTGGAGAAGCCAGCTTTAATTTCATCTCAGCATAGCTCCACTGAGTTGTTTGATTTTTTTGAGGGGGAAAAAAATGTTTGGCTCATTGTGGGCCATTTACTTGGCAGCTGTGAGGCTCTCTGCTCTTTTGGCAGATGATTGCAGACAAATTATAGTGTGATTCTTGTATGACTGGACGGAGTTTTATCTTCTCTTTCCTACATCCTGTCTCTTTCTCCCACTCAGGAAGGCCTTGTGAAGCTACTTTCTGGTAATGCACTGTAAATTTTATTCTCCCTCTATTCCACTTTGTATTGCAGACGGTCCTGTATGTTCTCCCTGCTAGGGAAGAGGTGTCTAAAACGACTGTATTAACAAGTTGGATGTTAATAATCTGGTCGTCGCGGGGTTCTCTCCTGGATGCTCCGTCAGCAAGAGTCGTTATCCCACAGCGAGAGAGTAACGTCTTGTGGGGTTTTGAGGGCGACAGGGGACTGGAGTTTAGTTCTTCACTGTACTGATTGTGGCTGGGACAGAGGAAGTTTTATGGTGTTCCTGCAGAAGACCAGGGGAGGCTTTCTGTTCACATTGCAGAGCTTTTTGTTTCTGTTCAAAGGACGTAGCCAACGAACTTCAAAGACCAGCCACCTCCAGGTCGATCTTGGGATGTCTTTCTGCTAGAGCCTGTCTGATTTCTTTAGGAGGATAGATGGAGCCAGAAATAATGCACTTCAAAACTCTCTTTACATAGTAACTCTCATTTCCAACAGGAACCTGCTGCTGTCAGTGTTTTTCATCTCCTAGAAGTGATTCTAACAGGAAACCTAGCAGGCAGCCCGTCCTCCCACAAATCAGCTTTGCCTAGCTCTCTGCTCTTTTCTTCATTGGAACTCTCCATGCAGCTCTTTGCTTGTCAGAAAGTTAATGGTACGTCCGTGGAGTGTTCGGGGATGAGAACGGGTTTTTTTGGTGGTGCTGTGCTAAGCTTTGTCAGTGATGCCCACCTGTCTCTCAGGCTCTTTGGAAAGTATTTTTAAACCGTGCGTTGGTATTGGGGTCATCTCTCTGCATGGCACATGTTGGTCATGAGTTCCTTTGTCACCTGTTGCTGACCCCAAAGAGATCCAGAAGTGGGATCTCCAAAGGGAAAGGATGGTGCCACAGACATTCTTCAGGTCACCTTCTTGCAGTCCAGGACCTTTGCCTGTGTAGAGCTTGCTCATGAAACTTTCCCTTGGTCGGCTCAGGGTTTGCAGATTTGAGTAAGTGACGGTTACTGTGTGTGTGTGGCTGTGCCTCTGATACAGTCATCCCTGAGTTGGCCCGCAGGACAGCACTTGTTATTGTTTTTACATTTATAAAAAAATCTTGGATGATTAGTAGTGATGCTGATTTATTTTTCTGCAGAGGGAATGAATCTCCTGCTGACCAGCTGCTGGTACAATATGTGCGCTGTGATTTTACATCCGACACTTTCTAGAGCTAATGCTATTTATACAACATTTTTGTTTGTTCGACTTTTAACTGGTAGTGTGGCAAGGGAAATAAGATCTTATTTTCCAGAACGGACTTTTCTCTCATTGCACATACAACTTTTCCTTAATGATATTCCTGTTAGCTGCTTATGTAATTGTTGAACTCCTTTCAACAGCTCTCTCCGTTAATGAGAAGATGTGTTACAGAAAATCTAGCAGATAGTCTATTTCATTAGGGAAGTCTTTTAAAATTTAAAAACCTGCAAAGCTTGAAATTTAGAAGTTTTAAAATCTTTCAAGCTTTTCCAATTCTGAGAGGCTAAAAGTATGACTGACAGGCTGTGGTTTTAGGTTAGGTTTATCAGAATTTTAGCCCACTTGATTTGTTTTTACTGGGTATATATAAGAGGTAAAAAAGAGTTTCTGAATTGAAATTTGTTCCCAGCCAAAAGTAATTTTTTTCAAAAGCAGTTTAGATTTCAATTAATTTCCTTTCCCCCAGTTTTTAAGTAACACACTACAAATGGAAGAAGGAAACAAGACCTATAACTTTTCTCCTCCACATGCCTTTCCGTGCGCTGGGGTGGGTCTTACGGAGCAGAGTTCAGCATCACTTCAGAGAGAGGTGCTGCCTTGTGCCAAGGCTGGTCCTTTGGGTGGAACGGTCATTGATGGATGTGCAAAGGGCTGGAGCCCTCCTGCTTCTGCAGCCCCACCTTTGGAGGTGCTGTGTTTGGGAAGCTCCTCGGGACGTGCCAAGCTCGCTGCTGTGGGATGTGCCGCTGTGCTTTGGGTACAGAGCTGCAAAGGCACGGTGCCCGAGGAGCAGATTTTCCTCTCCCTGTGGGCTGTAACTGGATGTCTTAAGGTTTAGTTGGTTTATGTGAAGCCATATTTCTCTATTGAGAGAATGTTCCCTGGAGTGTCTGCTGACAAGTGCCAGATTTTAAATGATTTCTCACACTGTAGTTAGAGAACATTAAATAGGGACGGAACAAAATAATCAATCAAGAAACAAGATGCTGCTTCTGGTCTAGATGGGAATCTTGGCTGCCAACAAAGCGTGAGGAGTGTTTTTTAAATCGGGCTCAGTCTGGATGCACAGCCTGGAAGAACAGCATCTGAACGTCACATTTATCATCCTGTGGCTGTTGGCCATGTTGGCAGAGAGGGCTGGGAGGGACAGTCAGGAGGCCTGTTTGGGTTTTTGTAATGCTTAATGGGTAACGTGGTGTTAGAGAGACAGCGCGGGCTTCAGAATGGGAGGGTGAGATTGCATTAGCTGAGTGGAAAGTTGGTTTTAGTTTGTATGGGCAGGTCGACTGAGCCCTGCGGGACGGGTGGTGGGGGGGACCTTGCTGTGTCTGGATGCTCTGGCTGCAGGTGGGCTGTGGTGGAGAAATGGTCATGGAAAAAGGAGTCGCTGTTGGTGGTATTACAGCTTCAAGGCCATTTAGATGCTCTCGGGATGATGAGGACTTGAAAGTTAAGGTTCCAGGCACAGGGGTGGGTGTTGAATGTCATCACGGAAAATTGTGAGTTGAGTTGCTTTAACAATATTAGACTTTCACATTTCAGCCCAGGGGTGTTTCTTTTCAGCAGCTCAATATATTGAACTGTTTAAAATCAGAGTTGAATGAAGTATGTTGCGCTTTTATTAAAATGCCTTGTTAATAACCTCGTAATAGAAAATTCTGAAGGGTTTTTCGTATTTTTGCTCGAAGAAATCATCTTGAAATAAATTATTTTTTTCTTTAAGAACCCCAAGAAGAACCTTGCTTTGTTTCAGATATCCTGGTGTATGATTTTAGTACTTCAGTTGTATGTACTGTTTAGGTTAACATTTCTTATGAAACAAAATGAGACATTCAGAATCTTCAAACCCAGTTAATTACAGACACATTTAAAAGCACCTGTAGATGTTTATCTAATACCAATTATTAGTAATCAGTAGTAATTTTAACTCTTTCATTTTAAATGAAATTAAAATCTTTAATGCTACAGTTCCCTGTGGAACAAGAACGGAGTTGGCTGTACTACAACATTTTGGAAGTGGTAGAACAGTGAGAGGGCAGTGGGTCAGTCTGGTCTGTGAAACTCTCCCCGCACCCAGGTTTTTGTGAAGCACGCTCCTCCCGTCTCCATCAGGTAGCTGGTCAAGGAGAAGAAAGCTGTTTGGTGGCTCCAGCTTCAAATCTGAAGGAATAAAGACCTGCTTTGGCTAGGGCTGGCCTGGGAGAGGCTGCAACACCTCTGCAGCCCCTGGTGCAAACGGGCAGGAATTTCTGGGAAGGCAGCCGGTGCTGGGAGCAGGAGTGCCAGCTGCCTTCTCCTGACAGACTTACAGAAATGCATTTTTGATCATCCTAGTCTGATGTATATTTGCTCAACGTTTACAGGTCTGGTAAATTCTGAGTATTCTGCTTTGCACATTTGCATAGCAAGGAGATGCTGAACTTCAGCTCCCAGAGCACGTGGATATTTGGGAGTAGTGTCTCATCCCAAATTAATACTTTCTATTACCAGTCAAACATTTGGGGGAAAATAATCTCCCAAAATACTTTTTCTGATTTGTTGAATGAAATGCCCAAAGAACAGTTATTGCGTTGATCAGAAATACTTTCATTTTGATAATCCTCAAACTCCTGGGCAGATATTCCTCTTGCTCGGTAGAGCCTTGTGGTAAATTTGGGATATTCTGGAAAGGATTCAAAGCATTGGATTAATTTCTGTGGAGTTGCTGTGTTGGTGCTCTGGCCTTCCCCTGCCCAGCGCAGCGCTGTCAGATCAGGGGCCTTTTTGTCTGGATTCATTAAACCTTTATGGTCAGAAGATGAATTTCTCGAGAGCTTGTCCTGCCTCTCTGGGTGGCTCTGTAACTGTCAAAGGTATAAATCTTGTACAATGAAACTGCATGGTACGCAGCCAGCTTTTTATATCCTTAAAGCTGTTGAAATGCTGGATAATCAACACAGGCTCAAAGAGTTGGAGCAGATCAGTGCTTGCTCATTTAAATGCTCAGAAAGGTAGGTTTTTGTTCTGATGGAAATTAAGGGCTTGTAGTGAAACAAGCAGTCTTTTTTATGAATGGGATATGGCCCAGGGTCTCCTGCTCCGATACCACAGTAATTAGTCTCAGTGTAGAGATCTGAATGGGATGGCTGTTCAACCGTGCTCAGGATTAACAAGATGCTGGAGGAAAGAGAAGGCTTAGATTGCGTTGAGAGCAAGGTAAGAGTGGTGTTTCATGTGATTCTAGTTTTCTCGTTATCAGGGCGTTTCATACATGTAAATAAATACATCGTAGGTCTGTTTCTTACACAGATCCCCTTTCCCTCTTCTGTAGAGCTTCACAGTGAATACTAACAAAGTAAATACAGCAGTGGAAGCTTTAGGTTTAGGTCAGTACAGCACTCCCCTTGAACTTGAAATGATAAAAAACCTGCTGGGGAAGCAGTCTAGTTGGAGAAAGGGTGCTCCTCCTCTGGGTGAAGGCTTGGCCAGGCTGGGAAGTAATTTATGGAGGTGCTCTGCACAAGCTGGGCGTTCGTGGCATGATTCTTGCAGGAGGTTGTGCTGGCAGGCGATGTGCCCTGCTTCGGATGGAGGATGAATCTGCAGCGTTTGATGAGGCAGTGGGTTTGGTTGTGTCGTTCCCAGAACAAGGCAGCTGTGGGCTCAGCTGGTTATACCAGAGAGTAGACTTCGTTTGAGCTCTCTCCTTTTATTAACTGTGGCCTTGGGGTAATTGCTTATTCTGCTTTTTTGAATTAGTTCTCTTAGGGGTGAAAAATATTTCTTTCAAGATAAAAATACATAGCCCTGATAATGTCATGCAATACTGGCTAGAGCTTGAGCCCTGAGAATGGTCCTTGCCATGTCTGAGTTTCCTTTTGACGCCTGTTTCTGCACTACCCTTTTTCTTCAAGCTCATAATAAAAGGCTTTGAGCAGAAGGATTTAGCCCTAGGTTTCGTAACTATCTTCACTATAGGTCTTACTGTTATCCTTGGAACAAAAATAATTTTTTGTTGCAAACTCTTATAATTCTAAGCCTCACTTTTATTTAGAAAATTGGAAGTGTGAGTTGTGTTATCTCCTGGCACCCGAGCTGACGTAGAGTGTTTCACTTGCTGCTTTGCATTCGCATTTTTCAAAATACACAAACATAACTTTCAACCCTGAGCACAGGCGGTAGCATTCCAATGAACAGAAATAGAAATGAGGCAAAAACAAACAGAAAGGGGGTTTTGTTATCATTAATTTTTTTTTTCTTCTCTTTACGTAGGTTCCTAAAAATTAGCACTATGTCTGATGGAGACTATGATTATCTGATCAAACTCCTGGCCCTTGGAGACTCTGGGGTTGGAAAAACGACGTTCCTCTACAGATACACTGATAACAAATTTAACCCAAAATTCATCACGACAGTAGGGATAGATTTTCGGGAAAAACGAGTGGTAAGTTGTCTCATATGAATGATACCACCTTCTTTTTTTCTTTATTCATTTCTGCTGAGAACAAATCTTATGTAATGTGTGCTGCCTCTCTTGCTGCAGGGTATAGCATGTGTTGATAATGCTTTTCCTGGTCTAGTTTTTGGCTTAAGCAAGTCATCACTGGATAAAGGGGAAAGATACCATTATCCTTATCTTGGTGTTGGATTGTAAAGTGGTTTAGCGCACCTTGGTGTAAACGGATCTTTCTAAGAGCAGGTTTCCACGGTGCTAGTGAATGAGGTTTTTTTATGACGAGAAACACCTCTGGCTCCCAAACTCATGATTTAAATAGAGAAGTTGGGGACTTACAGAAGCACAGAAGTTCCACCTTACTTCCAGATCACACGGTAAACTAGCAGAGGCACAAGAAGCGGTTCCACCAGCAGAACCACGCAGGTCCTCAGAGTCTCCGCCAGCATTAAGGCTGGAGGCTGAGTATACGAGCCTGTGATCAGGAGGCCTTGTAGGTTAGGATCGATGTGCTGCTTAGTGCAAGGTGTGCGAGCCTGCTCTGCCAGGCCTTTGTTTCTTGATGTTAAATAGAAAATGAGAGACTTCTGTAGTTTTAGTCAGATGCTTTTTGTGGCACTGTCACTTTGTTTTAACAGTAAAACATAATAAATATATTAGACCCTGGGCAACTATTTTAGTCATTTCCTTAAGAAAAAAAAAATTTAAAAAATGTAAATACTCCAGTTGAAAGGTGGAGACCTCTTTAAATTTTATTATTTTTAACTTAACGTTTTAAGCTCCTGTTATTTCACTACAATGCCATGAAAAGATGGGAATCACTCCCCCTTCATTTTCCCTGGCAACTTTTTTGTGACTACCAGTATTTGTGGCTGCTGTGCCGAGTTCAGTTTTGCTATGGTGACGGGGCGTGCAGGCTCTGCCTGGAAGATGGGGGTTCAGAGGTCCCCTGAATAAAAGAACCATGGATCTGGATTCTGTCTTATATTTCTCATCATCAGCGCTATGCAAGTTCAGGCCAGTTAAACGTGATGCTCAGGTCAGAGTGGAGCCTGGCTCCTTCTCTGCACTGATGTAATAAGAGTAAAATATTAAAAACTATTTAATTGCAAGGAAATGTCTGAACATGCAAATTGCCAGAATACTCCTTCCCTGGCTGGTCAGACGCCGATTAATGTTTTTTGAACATGAGTGATGGATTCTTTCCAGAGGGTTGAACTTTTCTGCTAAAGGTTGCAGACAGATTTCTTCAGTAGTTTTCCATTACCGTACATTTTGGGGTAAGATAGTTTATAAGTGTGGGAGAAACTACATCTTCCATGGATTTAACAGCTTTGAAATATCTTGAAGGTCTATCTAATAAATTGTCTTCTAGGAAAGAGATACAAAAGGTTAAGTATGTTTTTCTGTTGTGTAAAAATCATATTAAAAAATAACCCTGTGAGATTCCTTGTTTATCACGCTAAATATTACAGGAACGTGCTCCAGCAAACCAGTTTAATTCACAAATGTAGTGTGGTTGATCCGTTGATTCTTTTCTGATCAGGCACCTGCCACCAAGGAAAGAAAGGCACGTGGCAGTCTGAAGCTACCTGTGGAAGTGAGAAGAGTTTAAATAAGTCAACAGAATCACAGAATAATCCAGGCTGGAATGGACCTCCAGAGGTCATCTAGTCAACCCCCCAATTAATATTAACTTGGTTGTGCAGGAGAACTAAACACTGTATTTTACAGCCCGGGGGGGCAGGTGAGGAAGTGTTCTGCTTCCCTGGGTAAGGTCAGTGCAGCCTCTGGACACAGACATGTCCATAAAGTCCATATTCTCTTGATCTAAATGCAATATTTGCCTGCTTTTAAAATCGATATGAGTCTGCTGAACTATCTCAGATAACAACAGTGGCTCATACTTGTTTTATCCCTCTGTCTTTTACTGCAGCAGCTAATTTACATGCTGTTTCTGTTTAATAAAGAATTGAGCCCCAGCAAAAGGTCATGGTGATTTCTCTAAGCACTATGAGTTTGCAGTTGCAGTTAGTAAGGAAGTCATTAATGTCCAACAGAAGTTAATGAAGAAAAAATAGCTTTTTATAACAGTGGTTAATCCTGTCAACCAGCTGTAAATTTTGGAAGAACAGCAATGAAACAGAACACAGACAGCTTGCTCAGCACAGCGCCATGCCAAGTTTTAAAGAATTGGTATCTAATTTGAGGTCCTAATTATGCCCAAAGTATCTTTAAAGTGCAGCTTTCATAGATGTTTCATGTGGCTCCTGGGTTTTTAAATATTATTATAAGCAGCCCTCTGAAGTGGCTTTTAGAGGTAAGAGTCAGCTTTTGCTGAAGGACTGAACTTTTACTCGTTACTTATTTATTGCTTGCACAAAATATAACAATCTGTGACCCACACGATGGATTTCAGTGTGAGCAGTACGGCTGTACTGATTTCACTCTCTCTTTAGGTATACAACAGCAGAGGACCAAATGGATCTCCAGGAAAAGCCTTCAAGGTACATCTGCAGCTTTGGGACACAGCTGGACAGGAAAGGTAACAGAGTTCAGCTCGTTGGAAAGCCGTTGTGAGTTTTTCACATTTCTGGGTAAACCATTAGTCTATTCAGGTGAAAAATATCAGAAATCTTCTTATTTTAGGACAAGAAAAATGTCTTCCAGAAATAAAGTTTTTCTGACTCTGCTTTGATGCAGTGATCAGAGGATATCAGAAAACAGGACTGGAAGAACTGAAGGTGGTCTGTTCGCTGCCTCGGCAGCACGCTGCCTCGTTTCTGGCACGTGAGGGTTATTGGTTCCTTGGTTAGCTTTTTCTGGTTTGGTTTGTACTGCTATTTTTGGCTTCATATGTTCCTAATCTAAAGGGCAAGAGGCTGCAAGAGTCACAAGCAGCAGCAGGGGTATTCCAGCTAAACAGAAGGGATGCAAGTGTTCACTGTGGGAATGGTTCAGCCCCGGAGCAGGTCACTCTCAGAGGCTGTGCAGTCCGTGTTCTTGCAGATGTTCACAGCTCGGGTGGACAAGGGCCTGAGCCTGATGCCTTCCTTAAGTAATCTCCAGTTTACGTGCCCTGGGCTTGCTCAGACTTTTCTGTGATGAGTAAGCTTGCTGTTCTGTACTGCCCCAGGCTGGTTCAGCCTCTCTCACCACTGACATGCAACTGGGATGGAGAATTCTAGTTCAAGTCCTACCAGTGCTGACTAGCACAGAAGAATTGCTTCTTATCTTACTTTTATGGGATTGGTTGTGTTTGCCTTCTTTGCAGCAGCATACCATGGTTGACATGTATGAAGTTCATGACTGACCAGATTCTTTTATCTTGCTAGTTGTTCCCCTTCTTCTGTGTGCACAGTTGTTTGTTCTTCCCAAAGAAAAACTGCTGGTTTGTGCAAGATTATATAGCGCTGATTTGTGATATGATAGATCCCCGTGATAAAGAAAACACCAGAGTGCCATTGCACAGTTTTCCAGCATTATTTCTTCACGTTTCTGATTTGAACAGGCTTGTGACCTGCTGGTGACAACCAGAGTTGCATGTCATGGTTTGTAGGTTCGTCCAGCACCATGGCTTTGCTGGAAGCCTGTGAACTATGTCCCTTGTGAAGGGACATAGAACTCTGCAAAGAAAGGTTACCTTTTCCTTTTAGCTGAGCTCTCCAAGCAGACTGTCGTGTTAAACCACCAAAGGCATGTAAACAGCCACCTACTCTTCCTTTGTTTTCTTTAATATTGACTCTATTGAGTAGTGCACATCCATCGACTAAGTGTGTGTAATCTGGGCAGGTGAATCCATTTCTATCACTGTCACCTGTGATACACGAAATGCTTCAGCATCTTTATTTCTTTTACCCAACCCTTAACTCTCTGTCTCGCTCTTGGTTAAATCAGGCAGATTTGAACTAATAGATTAGTCACTGACAGTGTTTATATTCTCACATATAAGCTTCCTCTGGTAATAATTACTAATCCTCTGATTAATACATGTTGACTGGTGTGATGCGTCATAGCTAAAATGAAAGTCAAGGATTACTTTTTTTTTTTTTTCTTTTTTTACTTCCAAGGGAATGTAAGTCTGCTAAATCTTGCAGACTCTTCAGATTTCAAGGTATTTTTTAAACAGAATTTTTGCACAAGCCATTCAGAAAAGTTTTATGTCTTTTTCTTTCACTCAGTTCAAGCTTCAGAAAAGTGCTTACCTTAGAGATGACTTTGCATTAATAGAGCTATGTTGTCTTTTTTCTTCCACTTTCAGGTTTCGAAGTCTCACCACAGCGTTTTTCAGAGATGCTATGGGCTTTTTACTCATGTTTGATCTCACCAGTCAGCAGAGCTTCTTAAATGTCAGAAATTGGATGAGTAAGTAGAACCATAAAGCTTGCATTTATCGGTTGACTTGAAGCTTTCTTGTGTGTATTTTAGGCTTCTAGGCTTTATGCATGTCATTGTTTGCGAGCTGGAAATGCTCAAAGAAAGTAGTTATGTCTAATGCAGCCATGAGTGGGATACTTGCAGCCTGTACTTTGGGGTGAAAGCTTCATCAAATTGGAGATTTTCATCAAAAATTGGTTTTGCACTATGGACTGTTCTGGGTATATTCTTGATACTGTCGTTTTGATTTGGTACAGCTTGAATAAATCTGTTGCCTCTTGAAAATTTGTGGCATTCAACACTTCCTTGGCCATACCCCATATTTTAGATTATACACAGGAACTTGGAAACTGTACTTTGGATATCGCTGTTATCTTTATGGTGTGATTTGTGTTTGTAAAGCAGAATGTGTTTTCTTCCTGTCTGATTTCAGGTTATTAAATTAAAATTAAGATAGGGCTTTGAAGATTTGGTTTGAAAGCGGATAGTGTTTGCTGTTGTTGGTTTTCCTTCAGACAGCAGCTAGACTAGAAGTGAAACAAAGGTTAAATTCTTAAAGTTTGTTTTTAATTGAGGGTGTTTAGAGTGCTGGAAGGACAGAGGCCAGTACATTTCCAGCTGGCAGTTTTCCAGCAAACAAGCTGAAGCGGGGATGAGAATCCAGATAGCTTTCTGAAAACAGCTCCAGCAGATTTTATCTAGCAGTGACATTTCTTCCTCAAAGGTTCCATCCTCCCGCTAAACAATCCCTGTCATCACAATCTTCCACTGCTTACTAAGCTGAGTCTCTTGTGTGTGTATACCGCACCTTTTCAAGTCAGTCTCCTCAGGATTGAGACGAGCATAAGTAAATGACTTTGTACAGTTATTCACAAGGGGTGAGGCTGTGGGTAGTACTTGTGCCTGGATTTTCAAATGGATAAAACTGCATTTATGTGATTGAATATATCCATGAGTCCTACAGAATAAAAGTTCTGGCTGGTGGAGGTTCTCCTCTGCCAAAGCTTCGTGTTTAGTGTACCTCACTGCAGTCTAGTCTTGTTGTAAGTTAGTAAAATAAATAATAATAATTTTCTAATACCATTTCTACTTCCTATTTTGAAAATTTTCTCCTTAGCAAGTATGACAAGGAAGCGTGTTTGGCATGAAGTAGTTGTCTGGTTAGTTCAGGGTATTTTGAGGTGGGGAGCAAGAAAGGTATTTTGAATTACATCATCAACAGTCTTGGTCTCTAAAGGCGCTTCCAACATTCTCTTAACTCTTGTTTGTTTTTGCTTCTAGGTCAGCTGCAAGCCAATGCGTATTGTGAGAATCCAGATATAGTCTTAATTGGTAATAAAGCTGATTTATCAGACCAAAGGGAGGTAAACGAAAGGCAAGCAAAAGATCTGGCAGACAAATATGGGTAAGCAAATTATGACAGAAGCTAAATTTAGTCTATAACTGCCGTAAGCGTAGCTCCTGACTGGCTAGAGATACCTATAAACTCTAAGATTAGACTTTAAAATAGTAAAAGGATATTAAAGAGTTGTCTGCAGCCAAGTAAGGAGGACGGGCCACTGAGGGGAAGGTAGCTCTTGCCAGATTTCATATGGTGGAAGTGCTGGAGCAGTTGATAATCTTCTGTTCGGAAGAATATTACTTAGAAGGCAGTATTCTGGATTCAAAGGGGTTTTCAGAATGGAAACAGCTAAGTTGTGCTTATAAGTAGACAGGAAGGCAGGGAGATAGGAGTTACAACAACTGCTAAATAGCAATAGTCGTAACTATCTGTCTAAAAAAAAAGGGTTTCTGGTATGTTCTGTGGTCCCTGAAATTTTCTGTAACACAGACCTGGGTTTCTCTTTGAAATAGGCTTTCTGTTTAGCTGAAAGACCTCCAGCCAAGGTTTGTGCTGATGTTACCACAATTTGAAGTCAAAATGCCAGGATACGTTTTGTATAAATTAATGTGGTGCTTTTGTGCTCATGTTGTCATGCCACCATGTGCTAGAAACAGGAGTTTGGGTTCTGCCCAGCAAAGAAATAGAGTCACCAGGAGTCTGTCTCGTTCTTTCCGTTGCCACTAAACCCACCATTGATAGCTGCACTGAGAGTGTTACAAAGAGTCAAGTCCTGGTTGTTTTAAAAATCTCTCTTTTTCCTTTTCACTGTAGCATACCGTACTTTGAAACAAGTGCTGCTACTGGACAGAATGTGGAGAAGGCTGTGGACATGCTTCTGGACTTGATAATGAAGCGTATGGAGCAGTGCGTGGACAAGACACAGGTCTCTGACACAGCCAACGGAGGAAGCTCGGGAAAGCTAGATTCGGCAAAACCAGAGGAGAAAAAGTGTGCCTGCTAAACGACACCTAAAAACTGTGAGAATCAGTGAAAATATTTCATCAGAATATGGCTGACCTACCACCAAATTCAAACTGGCTCTGCTGAGCCATGCACAGAAGCAAAGTTACATTGTTTTATTGGGATTGTGCATTTTTCTCCAAAGAACTGGTTCAAAACTAAAAGCTGTGTTTCAGTGAGGCTCTTGTGCTGAAATGATTCTTCCTGATATGGTGCCATCTTCACGGAAAACTCTCCCACCTCTCTTCCCCGCTCCTTTTGCCCCAACCCTCGTCTTTATTTTTCATGTGGTCAAGATACCGAATAGAGGAAAGTAGCTTTATTTTTTTAAAAAAGAAGGGAAAGAACCTATTGTCTGCATACACCGGATGTTGAAATTAAAATGGAGGTGGGTGGTTTTTTAGGTCTGTGCCATTTTTCCACAGAATCCTCTTTCTTTATAATCCTTAATCTGCATCAGGGACCATGTGTTTTCTAAGGCAGAGATACAAAAGATTTTATGTGGCCTATTAAGAAAAACGTGTATCACTTGCACAGAGTAGTAAGCAATGCTGTGAATCTGTCCTGGCTGAATCACTGAGATGGTGGTTGGGGGGGTGGGTTGTGTGTGTGGTTTGGGGTTGGGGGTGGGAAGTAGGGCATTTAATTTAAAAAAAAAATTATCAGGGAATTGTGCAGCATTGCTTTTGTTGCCAATAATCCAAGCAGGGTTTGGAATGTTATGGGAAAAAGTATGGAGAGGGATTCTGACACTGCAGGGACAGTTTATAAAGAAGTGGGTATAATGTATGGGGACAGAGATTAACTATATTTTATGAAAAAACTTCTTATCATTAGCAAAAAATATTCTCCCCTCCTCAGCTTAAAGAAAATACCGTTTTTCTTCTTTTTCTCTGGGTAACTGCGTATCACAGGTAGAACACAGGAAAGAACTTGTGGCTAGAAGGGAACTAGAAGCTCTGCTGTGCTGAGAGCGCCTCTAAGCTGTTGCTGTGTCTTTGTTGGGTCCTCCCTACACTTAGTTTTTCAATAGAGGGCAGCTTTCTCATGCTCTTAAATTCTCTGCAGGTCTTAAAAGTCAGCAGGTATCTCAGCACAGAGGGTAGACGTAGCTCTATTGGTGTGCTGCAGGAGAAGGGGGCAATGTGAAAGATTTCTTCAATGTGAAAGGTTTCTTCTAATGGGCGAAAGCAAGTTCTAGTGAAATAGCAAGTTGCTTATTACAAAGACAAATAACGGGGAAAAATAGCTAAAAATATTATATTTATAAGTATAGATCATTTTCTAAACCAAGTTACAGCATATTTTTTAGTCTGCCCTGTCTGTTTTTTTGTAGAATAACTGTTCTGTTTTTATACAGGTGGTAGTTAAAGGTCTAGTTGTGTTTATTGCGCTTTAAGCTACTTTTAAAATCACTTGGGAGGATGCAGTTTGTAGGGGGGAAAAGGCATCTCTTTACAAGTCAAGCCTAATTAGTTGGCTTGGCAGGGTTGCAGGCTTTCATTTATTTAAATGTTTTCAGCTTTGATTGACTGAAAATTGCAAACTTTGTGAATAGCGAGCTCATAAAGTGTTTCAGTGCTTCCCAGAAATGGAGAACTTACCAGATTCACTGCAGAAAAAATAACAGCTTTTTCTGCCCAGCTCTTAAAACGATGTTTTCTTGATGATTTGGCGTGTTAACAGGGCAGATGGTACATCTGTAGGAGCAGCAGACCCATTGGGTGAGTAACCAAATAGCTGCAATTACCATGCGAGCAATCTGACTTGCAGGCTGTACAGATTATAGAAGTGGTAGACTATACCTAAAGGCTATATATAGTGTATACTGTACAACCAGGTATAATGCAGGTCCTTTCATAGGCTGTAAACAGCCCTAACAGCTCAAGAGGTGGGAGAGCTGTTGTGGTACTAAACAAATGGTTTCTAAAGCAGAAGGTGTAAGTAGACGGAGAGCAAGCAGGCTGATACTCAGATCGGTTCCTCAGTTACCTGAGATACGTAGACTGGAAATTCGGGGTTTTCTTTGAAGTGAAATTATTGCTTTTTAAGATGTAGCGTAAAACATACACTTTTTTTTTTTTTTTTTTAAATTATTGAATTCCTGGAGATGATGGTCTGAGGAACACCCTGTCTCACTTCCAAAGAAATCTCTCATTTTGTGGCATCAGATTTTTGTTTCTTGAACAGGAGAGAAGGAAGTTGCTAAGAATGGTAAATTACTGACAGCCAACCAAAGTGTGTTTCCCAGAGCAGCTGAAGTACAGCTTGTCTAAAAGCTATTGAAAAGCTGAGTGACTTCAGTAGCAGGCAGATGATTCATCCAAAGGTGTGTAAAAACCCAAACCTGGCACTGTTTCAAAGCACCTCAATGAAGCCCAGTTGCTTCTGTTTCTCTCTCCACCTTCTGAAACTAGCACTCTTAGAATAACAATAATTAAAAAAATATAGATATATGTAGCAGTGATGGGCAGAACAGTTTGCTCTGGAGGAAGGTTTCTCCCAACCTAGCCACTGAGTTTCAGTGACTGTGAATTGTCAGAGCTGGCGGTTCGTTACCAAGGAGCTGTGATCCATAAGGATGCAGTCTCTGAAACTCCCCAGCGTGGAGGCAGCACAGCCTGGTGTTGCTCAAGGGGTCTGTTTAGGAATGAAAGGGAAATGACTGTAGTAAAAATTCCATTGCTTGGTTTGTGTTTATATACTTGCTAGGATAAGAAATGGATTATTCTGTGTTTAAAAAAAAAAAAAAAAAAAAAAAAAAAGAAAATCTGTGAATGCATGTGAAACTACTGTCCCAAAAGGATTTTGCCATTTTTGTTTTGGAGGAAAGGCAGAGAAGTTTAAATGGGTTTTCTTTCCTGATGGGTGGTATAATAGCTCACAGTTATTGAATTAAGAAAAGAGGAACACGGTAAGTGATTTTAAATGGCTGCTAACAGCTTTGTTGTTTATCAGGTTAACTCTCTTTGCAAAAAAAAAACCTAGATAATGAACTCTTCTTAAGAATTGCCTTCTGTCCCCTCTCCATCATAATTTGACTTTTTTTTTTTCTCCATTTTTTCTCCATAACTATTCCTCTTGGGTTTCACATGCCCACCGCAGATTCACATTCTTATATGTCCACTTGGTGACATCCGTTTGTCTTCCTTGCAGTGTCATGGCTCTTGCAAACCCCCACCGAGCGACCGCAGCCCTGCACAGATGACTCAGGGCCACTCCTTGCTGCAGTGGTAGGAACTGAAAGCTATAGCAGTGTTAAGGTTCACAAGTTCTGTGTCATATCCAGGAAATAACAGGAACTGCAGCAAAGAGCAGAGCCATGCCTTTATGGAAAGGAATTTTTCTATCCTGCACGCTGGAAGGCCCTCTCTCAGTTCTATCCAGTACTCACTTTCTGCTTGAAGGGCTTTCCTCCACTTCTGCTGTAGCTCTGTCGTGGATCCCTTTAGGCAATTTTTCTGACTTTGCAGCTTGATGACCTGGATGCACAGTGAGCCCCTGCTAGCTGCTTGTGATCTGGAAAAGAGCTGGTAAGCTGTCGGGGAAGTGCAGCACAGCATCTTGGCACAGCACTTTCCTAGTTTGAGCTCTTCTGACTGCACTGTGGGCTCCTGAATGTATCCCTCGCTGGAACCACATATCCTGCTGTTTTCATCCTTTTTGCACTCCTGTTGCTCCAAGTGTTGAATTTTAACTTGTTCAGTCCTATAAATTCTTTCAGGACGCCAGCCTGGGAAGTGAATTTGCTTTGACCTAACGTCTCTGGTAGGATATAACCTCATTCCATCCCAGCAGCACTTGAATTCAAATTCTGCTGTTGCAAAATTTTATTATACATATTTGATTTGGAAGTTGAGCGTTTGCTTTTGAGCTTGTTCGCAAGCCTGTGAGACATCTCACATCAGGGCTGGAGAGGGAGAGAAGGTCCTATGATACTTTATCCAGGGTAATACTAAAAATAAGATGTCAGTGCAGGTATTCTAACCCTGTGGGCTTTTGTCTTGAATTTCAGTCCAGACACTGGTTTCTCAAGTTCTGTTTTTTGTGTCCTTTTAGAAATCTCTTATTTCAGTTTTCCAGTATCCCTCCAGTAAAGTGCTCTTGCTGCAGACTTCATTGCGCAGTGTACGCAGGAGTTTCTGAACTGACCAGTGCTGTGCACTGACAAAGGTGACGGTAATGGCAGTCCTTCAGAGATGCGACTTGCGGGGTCTTACACTGAGAGTCATGTTCGTTTCCTTTTTTCTCTGCATAGTTCTGCCTTCCTTGTCTCCAGCAGCTGTCTCAGGCTGTGATATTTACCAGGACAGTTCAAGTTACCTGACTTCTTGCTGAATCTGTTCCTTTAATCCTCTTGGCATGTCCCAGTTGACTCACGTACACAGCGTAATGACGTTACACCTCTTGTCTCATCCTTAGAGCTCGCTGTAGTCCATTCTTCTTCCTGATCTACAGGTATTTTTGTCCTCCCAGTTTTAAACATGAATGTAAAAACGTGGAATCAAACCATGTTAATACACTGTGCTAAAACAGTGGTGGAGCTGCTGGGCACAGCTCCTTCCGTTTGCCCGCAGCCTTTGGGTTGGTCTTTCTTGGTGGGGGAAAAATGTGTCCCTTACCCGTTGCTAAATATTTGCATTGCCAAAGTCCAGTGCCAGAGTCTGCCGGTGCTGCTCCATTTATGAACTGCCACAATTGGTGAATTCAGACCCTGGGGATAATGCTCAGATGAGTGAGAAAACTTATAGCCAGCAGGGAATGTCTTTAAGCTGATGTTGCTGCTTTTATTCTGGTATTCGTGCATCCTTGCTCTCACCTTCCCTGTACCAGCCCCTCACCTTGGAGTACTAGTGCCAAGCCCTTTTTTAGGAATGTTCTGTTGACAAAGGGGATTGATTTTTTTTTTTTTTTTAATACATTGAAAGTACCTTTTTGGCAGTAGAGCTCACTCCAGCAGTGAATTTACACTGCCTATGTTTACATTGTGCCACTGTGGTGCCTTGGTCAGTCCTGCAACATGGTGGGCAAGGGTAGATGCTGGCTGTTGTCAGGGCAGGGTCCTGCGCTGTTTTTGCATCCTTGGGAATAAAACAAATTACCTGCGGAGACAGGCGGAGGGGTGGAAATAGCCAGGGCTGGCTGGAAATTGCAGAGAGGCAACATGGCTTTAGATAAGAGAAATGCTGATAAATGCTTACAGTGTTTGCCAGATTGCTCAGTTTGAGAAGTTACTTAAGCTTAAGTGCTTGGCTGACTTGGGTCTGGAGTGTCTCTGGAGTAGGGAGCAAGTGTCAGGGCAAAACTGTTACAGTTAAAATGGTGTAAAAGGAAAAAAAAAACTGCACAGAAGTAGCTATTCCATGAACATACACATGTGAATGAGCTTTTTTGTTGTTATTTTAATTATTGTCCAGCCATAAAGAAAATAATTATTCCATCAACTAAAAAAGACCAGGAGAGTACTAATGACTATTCTTCAGTCCACAGTTTTTAGATGCTGAAGCAGACGCTCTCCAGAAGTCCTCACAAGGTCTGTTGCTGACATGTAGCAATGCCGTTAGAAATGGCTGGGGGCCAGGAGATAGCGTGTGGCACTTCGTGTATTTTAGACTTCACAATAATTTAGGCTTCTGCTTTCATTTTATGAAATATTTTTGTCTGTGATCAACTTGTAATGTGTGGATTTGTTGTTTTTTTTCCCTTGTTCTAAGGACTCACTTCCAAGTAAGAGTCAGGAGTGTGCCTCTCTGCTCACCCGGGGCAGCCCTTGCAGAGCAACACATCCTCGTGGTAAAAAAAAAAAAGGGGGGGGGGGATGTTTTGGGTGCCTGAAACATGGGGTTTTTTAGAAAGAGAACACATAAGGCAATTTGCTGACTGCGTGTATGGCAGAGACTGGCAGTAAATATGATGTAGCACCAGACACTTGAGAGCGGCTGTTATTTCCTTGCTGTCTTGGTAACTTTATAAAACCCGATTGCCTTAACTGTTTTCTGAAGGCTACATCTTATTTAGCATTCTGAATGTGTGCAGGGCTGTCATACATACATTTACATTTTAGAGGATTGGACCATGTAAGAAACTTTCTTAAAAGTTGTATAAGTTGTGATTGTGATAGCTGCTCCATAGCAACTCTTTGGGGCTGTTTCAACGTAAGAGGTTTTATCTCCTAGATCTGTTTCAATCCATTAATATAAGTAAAGTTCTCAGCCTAAACTAAAAAAAAAAAAAATCTGGAGCTGTTAATTTAAAATTTGTATTTTTGTCACTATAACTGAGGAAAAGTAGCAAGCGTAAAAATAACCTCAAGTGACTGCTATTTTTATACAGATATGAACACTGGAGGAGGTTCAGACCGTGCTCTGATTTTATTTACAAAGAAAAGGAGAAAAAAAAAGAAAAATGTTGTAACTGATGTGAAGCTGTAAAAATGAATAGTTTACCTGACTGCTAGGGAACCTGGCTTCAGGCACCTTTAAAGAGAAAGCCAAATTTTCACAGCTTCTTTCCTGTTTTAACAATTCTTCCACTTTAAACATAAATCCCCTCTTCCCAAAAAACCCCACACACCCAGATAGGATAAGTTTTGTGGTTTTGTCATTTTTTTCCCAGAGGATGCTGTTGACTTGGGACTCTTTGATGCTGGGCAGATCTGTTTCTAATTTATTGTTATTATTTCTATCTAAACTAGTTATAGGCAACAAAGGACATGATTGTTTGCTACGTGCTTTGTTTCCATATGGTTACCTAATTAAAACACGACTTTAGAAAATAGCCCCTGAGGTTGTCCATCCTCATCACGCACTAGGGCTTAATGGACAAACTGTATATTAGAAGCAGCCTGTTGTATCTTACTCAACTTACTTATGGGAGTTGAATTGTTCTTTGGTTTGGTTAAGGTATCTTTCACCTTCCAGGTAAACACTAAGCATCCTGTATCGATTACCTTTTAAGTGTTCCCTTCTGTTTCGTGACCGTAAGCATGTTTTATGTTTGTCCTCAACAGATCTGTGCTATGCCTAGTGCTATGAGTGTGGTTTGAAAGTATCTTGAACAAAAATAGTATTTTTTATTCTAGATGCCCCTTGACTGGCCCACGGCGCTTGCTTACTGATGTTAATAATGTCACTCTGTTGTACCAAAGTACCTGTGGCTTCAAAAACATACTGTCAGCTGACTCACCGGTGTCCGGGTTCGTGTCATACCGCTGAGGAATGTATCCTGTGACTCAGTTTCTGCACTGTTATTTTCAGAATAAAAGGACATTTTTAAGTCCCGTGTCTCAGCTGTTTTGGGGGGACGCAGAGGAGTCTCCCTAAGAGGTACAGCCTAGTTTTGCAGCTTAGGAAAACCAGTGGAGGACCAGGGATGGAGAGGCAGGGCTTTTCGGCTTGCCTCACCCTGGTCTGAAGCAGGTGCCAAGCTTTTATTTGCACCTTAACCGAGTTAATCCCGGGCTGACATAATCTATGAATAATGTATCTAAAGTTAGATAAGAAAAGGAAACTTAGACCCTTTACACCTTAGTTAAGTATCAGCACTTTGCTTTATTTATTTTTTTTCCCCAAATGCCGCTCTGTCTGCACGTCAGGGACACAGCAGATCTCGGTCTCCCTCTGTCCCACAGTGCAGAGGTAAATGTGAGTCTGCAAAGCCACTGTCACTCCCCAGGGGACACAACTTAGCCCCCAAGGTGTGCCACATCTTAAACAGGGGATGCTGACCACCGCAGCACCTCTCCTGCATTAGGGGAGTGAAAAAACAGCTCTTGCCCCTCCCGCTACAGCAGTTGCTTTCCCTTCCAAAGGGATTTCAGCCGGAGGAAAGGCTCAAGGAGCAACTTCACATTCCAGCTGACGTGTGCAGAAAACTTAATATTTGCCATGGAAAGTTTTCAGGAAAGCAAGAGCCAGATTAACCCAGAAAGGGTTCCACTCGCTCTTTGCATGAGGACACCGTGACATTACTGTGCTGCTATGCCTAAAACACCCTGTGCCTGCGGGGCTCAAACACCGGAGGACAGCCAAGCCTTCCTGAAAGAGCCGGACCACCTCCACCCTGTGCTCCCTCCATCCTACAGCAGCAGGTGGGAAAGCAGCGACTGTAACAACACTCCAGGTAGCCGAAAGTTTATTTTATAATCTTACCTAATGTGAGTAGCACTTAAACTGAATCTCTGCTGCAGCCTGTGCAGGTGGGAGCCCTTTCGTGCAGGCAGGTTCCTGCTGCTGCCTGCACCCGGCTGCCCTTGCCGTCTGGGCTGAGCTCACCGCCTCTCGCCTTGTTTCCAGGTTTATTCTCTCATAAGCAGCTCTGCAGCACCACGTGTCGTAGAGAGGCAGCACGTGCTGGAGGTGCTTTGCCGGTAACAAAGAGGCCGTAGGAGGTACAGGTTGTGACACACAGAAAAAGTCCTTCTGACAAAGGGAGGAGACAAACATCCTGTCGTTCCTTTAGCTCTCATGCTTCCTTAGCCTGCTGAGCATCAGGTAAGGGGATGTTCCAAAAGCTCCGAAATCTCCTGGGGTGCTGCGGAGTGAAGCACAAGAAGGTAGAAATCAAGCAGCCCAGCTTAAACCCCCTCAATATATAAATAAGTCAGAGGTTTGTAACTATGGCCCTGGATAGGGAAGAGCTGACTTCAAACGCCTGCTCTGCTAACTGAGAGCAGAACCTCACATCCAGATTTACTACAGCAAAGGTCCGTATCCACCAGGAAAGGCTCCTTTTTAATCTTGGACGGATGTACAAGCTGCTGCAGCCACCCTTGCTCGATGTCCTGAGCTGGACAGCTACTTGGGAGTCAGGACTTGGGCTACCACTGTCACACCATCAGCTGCTAAGTTTGTAGCAGAGCTTGTGTTTTTCCTCTCCTTTACAGAGAAGATAATCTCTGCAGGATGAAGTTTGGTGGTTCCCAGCAAGGCGTGACTCACTCAAAGCCCTGCAGGGAACACTGGAGGTGTTTGGGATCAGCCCTTCCCGTGTCCCACAGTACCTCCAGAGGTACTTACTCTGTCCAGACAGCTTTGGAAACTTTAGCCTTGGGCCGGCCAGACCAGAACTCCACTCTGTCTTTCAGTTCCTTATTCTACAAAGAAAAAAAGAAAAAGAAAAAAAAATCAAACAAACCCCTCTCAACATAGTATAGAAGACAAGACAAGCCTGGATGCCAGGTACAACCTGGTGCTCATTCAGAAAGGGTTTTGTGGGGCTTGGGGGGATTTTTTTTGTGTGCGTGTTTTTTTTGGTTTTGTTTTTTTTTCTAAACCAGTGAAAGATGCAGTGCAAAAAACCATCCCCCTGATGGTGTCGTACTGACACAAGCCCAGCAGTGTGAAGGACCCCCAGGTTGTGGAGAACTGCTTTTGCTCTCCCCCTTCCCTATATCTTTTTACTTTCTGACTTTACCTGTGCCTCCAGTGCAGTCAGCTTCTCTGTCAGGTTTTCTATCTTTTTATCTTGGTTTTTGAGTTCAGTGTTCAGTTCCTCTGCCTGAGAGGAAATAAAGTTTGTTAGAGATCTGAAACCTTAATACACCAAAATCACAGAGTTAAATGTCTCACCGTACCAGGGGAATCACAGACCATTCACATCCCTGGTCTTTTCCCCTGGAAAAACTCAAACTAATGGATTGACTGATGTCCCCTGTGGGACAGCCCGTGCCAGCCTGACCTCCCGTATGACGCCGTGCAGTCCCTGGTGCTGCGCCTGGATCACGCGCCGCAGGTGGGAGATCTGCTCCTGGAGGGTGGAAATCTGCCGCTGGAGCTCCAGGCACCTGCGGGCGAGAGCAGAGCACCCTGTTCCTGAGGACACGTGGCTGTAAGTCGTACAGAACTAGACACGTAGAGGCTTTGTTATTGAGCAAAACAAGTAAAACCATAGTTGGACACCTGTTTTGCCTGGTAGGACCACCCTTACTAGCTGTTGATAAGCAAATTCATAAATAATGAAGGCTACTGCCCTACCTACTGCATGCACAAAGTTGTCAAAGCATCATCAACTCCAAGTGAGAATCGGGAAGAGAAGCAACTAGTGCATGCAGAATGGAAGGGGGAATACTAGGAATTCAGGTAGAATCAACCTCTAAGAGCTGTAAGCCGTCAGCATCTGTTTTGGTTTCTTCAAGCAATCGTGGTAAATCGGGTGTTGCTTTCATCGTGAATAGTTGTACCACCAGAAGCAACCCGAGGGAGTGATTGTTTGGTGCTCTGCATGAAATAATCCCCCAGAAAGACAGAAAAAAAACCCCAAAAACTGTCATGCCCATTTACTCACCGTTTGCCGTCTTCATTCCTTGACATCATCTGCTCAAGCCTCTTTTCAAATGACATCTTCTTCTCTAGCAGAGTTTTCTTTTCCTAAGGAAAAAAGTTACATAAAACCAATATTATATTTCCTGTCGCTCCATCAGCCAGAGAAGTGTGGCTCTACCTTCAGTGGTTCCACTTTTTAGTCCCAGTTCCAGGGAGACGAGGAGCGATGGCCGTACCTCCTCCATCCTCTGCACGCGCCTCTCCATCTCGGCGATGCGGGTGCATTTTTCCCTGAAGCCTTCAGCAAGGCGGCTGGTATCTTCCGAGCTTTGCCGGAGCTTCTCTTCTTGTTGGAGATTGTAAGCCTGGGACCAAGAAAAGCATTAATGCAGGTGAGCTGGGGAACGCTGGGTGGACAGAGACAAGCTGGAGGACTTCAGAGCCACCCCATTCCAAGAATCAGGAATAAATCCAAAATACTTTTTCCTGTTTAACTTTCCCACTTGGTAGCTCCTAGGTTGAAGCTTGCAGCACAGAGAGCTGGAGCCCACATAAATATTTTGAGACTGAAGGGGATGGTGATGCACGTGGGGGAGATTTGTACCTGCATTTGCTGCTTCTCATTGTCATGGCTTTTTTTCAGTTCTTCTGAGCGAGTCTGGTAATTCTCATAAAGCTTCTGAGAGGCGGATCTGAGAGCCTGCACACCTGCTTCTCTCGTGGCTTCCAGCTGGAAAGAGTAATTGTACGATACATATATATTATGCTTTTTAAAAAGGGATGGTATGTCACATGCTGAAAAATAAGCCCTCTATACCAGACCAGATTTCAGTATTTACCCTAAGGAAAAAAAAAAAGGGGAAAAAAAGGGGGGAAAAGAGGGGGGGAAAGGAGGGGGAAAAGGAAAAAATGAAAAAAAGGAGAAAGAGGGAAGAGGAGGAAAAGAAAAAAGAAAAAAGAAAAAAGAAAAAAAAAAGAAAAAAGAAAAAAGAAGAAAGAAAGAGAAAGGAATCCTCAACACCTGTGGGCACTATCTGACAGGCATCTTAGTTTCCAAATAAATGCAGGGCACAGATATTCATCTGAAACCTTAAAAATGAATGCGAACACACCTTGATCTTCAGCACTTGGTTCTCCCTGCTCACCAGCAGCAGCTGCTCTTCTGTTTCCCTCATGGTCCGTGCAACGGGACTGCAGCTCCAGCTCCGGCCGCTCTTCTGCATCCCTTCTTCATCGCCCGAGACTTCAGCGAGCTGCTAAGGAGAGGCACGTGGAAATTATTTTTAAAATAACATAAAAACAGCTTGAGCAATTAATCTGACTGGGAAAGACCTGGCTTCTCACAAGCACCCCTTCCCGGCTCAACGCAGAACCGGGTCCAAGCTGCTCCCAGGGCAGCAGCCAGCACAGCTCCTCCACCCCCAGGAATTAACCAAAATTAAAATGTTCCTCTTGTCCAGCTCTCCAGGGCTTTATGTTGGAAAGCATTTGCATGTCACTCCTGAGAGATAACTCTCTTCCACTCTCTACGGTGTCATTGCACTGGAATAGGATTAATTTGCAGCGTACGTTGCATTGCAGGTGAGGCTGCACAAATACACGTGAGTAATTATTGCCCAACACTTCCCGTTAAATGAACTGCTTTTACTCCAGCGTATTTTAACTGCTTGGACACAACATTTCCAAATCAGTTTTCTGACTAGGAGCTGCCTCTTTGCTCCAAGCCGCTTGCTTGAAGTGGTTTTAACTTGCTCAAACCACTTTTTTATTTTTTTTTTCCTGCTCCCTGCTTGCCTCCTGTCTGTTCGGGCGAGGAACACGAGCTGCAGTCGGGCAGATTTATGCCAGAACGCACTGGGACTCCTACACCAAGTTCATTTGTTAAAAATAAACCACTGCAAACAAAGGGCAGGCTGTGCTTTTTAAAGGGTTCGAATCATAAATCACTTTCTTTGCATTGCCGAGGCTTTTCTTCAGCCGCGCTCCTCATAGAATAGAGACAGGAGTCAGCTTTTTTTTTTTTTTTTTTTTTTTTAAAAAAAAGGAACTTTTTGCGATCGATGGTTTCTTAATCGGCCGTGTTGCAGCCCACTGATCCTCGTCCCGCTCGTTCCACAGGCTCAGCTGGGTTGCAGGAAAACCACCGTTGCCTGTTATCATCACCGTGCTCGGCTGCTTACAGCAAAAAAAAAGAAGGAATCGTATCTACGAGGCTGAGACTCACTGCTCAGGAGATCTCTTGTGGGAACAAATAAAGCAGAAGGCACGTCTTGACAATTCACAGAATCACAGAATGTTAGAGATTGGAAGGGACCTCGAAAGACTATCTAGTCCAAATTCATGGGGAGCTCGGATCAAGCAGGGTACCACTTCCCAGAGCTGGTGTCACCACCAGTGAATTTTTTTTGCAGCAATTCCTTCATCTAAACCATTTTGGATTATGAGATGCTTAAGAATTCATTACAGAGTTTTTGAAGGTACAGTACTATTCTGCAACTTCCCAAATGTAATTGTAAAGGGAATGAAGAAATCTTATTTCTTGCATTTTCTTTTCTTTTTTTTTTCTTTATTTTATTTTTTTTTAATTTTCTTTTTCTCTAACTTAAATAAGCTGAGGTCTTAAATAATCCTATTTCTTTTAACTTAAATAGCTTTGAGGTCTTTTCTTCTGCCGTTACACACACTCATTAAACTCCTGCGTCTCCCCTGCATCCT
>NW_010122879.1:31491-33307 GCF_000699245.1 Pterocles gutturalis
AACAGAACAGCAACACCTCCAGAAATACCTTTTTCACGTATTCGGCCTCCTCGGTGATTTGGGAACAGGAGGATCCATACAGGACATAGTTTCCCTCCGAGCCACGGTCTTCTTGTGTTATTTGCTCGGTGAGGAGCAGGGTGGTCATCACGATCCGTGCGTTTTTCTGTTCTGTGCGAGGGAAGAGAGGGGCTTGTTTCATTACGCAAGCACCGAGAATAATGCCATTATTCCATCCCATTAAATCCCATTCCAGCTTTAGGGGCATGCTGGAGCCAAGCAGATTAAAGCACCGCACAATAGGGACCACTTTGAAAAAAAAAAAAAATGCAGACACCTGATTATTTTTTAATAGATCAGAAAACATATATATTCATGCATTATTTTCACTGAAGACTTCAATTACTTTTTCCTAGCAGCCTATACCCCAATCCTATATTATTTCAGAAAACACGTGGCCAGAGATCCCAGGCAGAACATAACTCGCGCGTGCCTGAAGTTTAACTAAGAAAAACAAAACAGAACAAAACCAAACAACTTTTGCCACCTGTCTGTGAAGTTTATAAACCAAACCCAATTACACCGAATAGATGGGAGACAGCAGACGAGGCTTTTTTCCCCCCATATCACGCGGGGAGAATAAATCCCCGAGCACCTGCCGCGAGTTTTGTACTGTGCAATGGTGACATCCAGTGTCAGCCGCGCTGCTCTGAAGCGAGCGCCTGGATCTCCCGACGCCTGTTTCCAGCCCTATCCCAGGCGCACATCAAACCACCTGATTTTTCACCAGCAAGTTTGAAGGACCTGGAACTGATTTCGGCGAGCACGGAGGAGCAATAAACCCACTTGCAGAGCAAGGATGGGCTCACAGTGGAACAGACAGAAAGTGGTTGCGATTCACGAAGCTAACAAATAATTTACAATAATATTTCATTTTAAAATCCTCGAATAGCAAAGAGGAGCTGGATATCCACACGCAACCCTCGAGGGCTTTGACCTCAAACAAGAAAAAAGCATTCACTCCAAATGCCATCCCCTGATTTCACAGTTGATCCAGGCTGGAAGATAGAGCAGAAGTCCCTGACACCTACAGGACCTGCCGCCGGGGCTGCACAGCTGGATCTAGCCCCGAAGCACTGCACATCTGGATCGGGCACTGGGGTTGCACAACTGGATCCATCCCCAGCATCACACAGCTGGATCTGTCCCAAAGCGCTGCACAGCTGGATCTGACTGCAATGCTGCTGCACATCTGGATCTGACTGCAAGGCTGCACAGCTGTATCTGTCCCCAGCACTGCGCAGCTGGATCTGCCTCTGGGGCAGCACATCTGGATCTGCCCCAAAGTGCTGCACATCTGGATCTGGCACTGGGGTTGCACAGCTGGATCTGCTGCAGGGCTACACAACTGGATCCATCCCCAACACTCCACAGCTGGACCTGACTGCAAGGCTGCACAGCTGGGTGTGCCCTCATAGCTGCACGTCTGGATCTGACTGCAAGGCTGCACAGCTGGATCTGCCCCAGCGCTGCACAGCTGGATCTGACTGCAAGGCTGCACATCTGGATCCACCCCCAGCACCACACATCTGGACCTGACGCAAGGCTGCACAGCTGGATCTGTCCCCAGCACCGCACAGCTGGACCTCGATACTTCCCCAGACACCTCCATCCCGGTGGCAGCAGGACAGCCACCCCAAAGCCCCCCGGCCACCCCAGCACCACCCCAGCCACACCCAGTGAGTGCCCCCAAACCCCCCGACCCACCAAGCAGCGACGGGGAGCCCTGCGGTGCCTGCAGCACCCACGCGCCCTC
>NW_010122880.1:0-14341 GCF_000699245.1 Pterocles gutturalis
TTCAGGTCTTCATTGGCTCCTGGGAAAAAAGGCTCCCAGGCGAGCCATGGCGAAGGCTTGGGCTACAGCAGGTCGGTTCACAGAAGCCAGGCAGGCGGCTGGACAGCCGGACCGGCCTGTCTTAGGGGCCGTGCCAACCCATTGTTCTGTGCCCCCTCTTCAGTATGTCATTCGCAGAGGTGCCAATTGGCTCAGCCCTGGCCTGGGGTGGGTCCAGCATGAAGATGGGACACTTACTTCAAGCAGTTTCTTACAAAGAGCTAAGTGATGGTGCCCTTCCCCCACTTCTCCCCATTGCCAAATGCTTGGGGCTGGAGGTGGGGGGAAGGGGGTGAATCGTCACTTAAAAAGGAGCCACCACTGTAACACCTCCCTTGCCGCCAGCAGCAGACTGGAAGCTAGGGGAACTCTTAGCAGTTGCTTAAGGAGCCATTACGCCCCTCCCTGCTACCAGACAAACCCCGCCCCCCCCCAAAACCATAACAGCTTGCTATAGTAGTTCACTTATTATTTTGCTGCTTTACCTTATCTTGCTTTATTTTCCCTGTATTATTTTCCTCTTTATTTAATCATTTTAAACATAAGTAAAAATAAGTTCACTTTTTTTAATTTGGTGCCTGTATCCTTTGTGCTATCCCCATCGATTGGCAAAACAGATGTTCAACTGATGTAAAGGTTATGGATCAGTTGAGCTGCTCCAACTTACAACATTGGAGTTTCTCTGGATATTTCAGTTTAACAGGAGTAACAGAGTGAGAATTTGGAAATTTGTTTTATAAATTCTAGCTCAGAATCATACAAATGGTGATTCTGTTCCAATGTATGGTACTATTTCTGGGCTAGATTAATTTTTCTGACAGTGATGTACATAGTTTCTTCCTGCTTAGCATTCCACTAACCAGGGCCAACGCCCTGATTTTGGGAGCAGTAGAGAGGAACAACTTTTGCTGCAATAAAACAGTATTGGTATTCTTGATAAAGAGATTCTTGAAAGCATGAAAAAACAGTGTCAGCCTCAGGGCATGGAGAAGGAGACATGCAGGGTACCGTGGGTCGTTTGGCATCTGTTGTGCTGGTATAGAGTGGACACCCAATTAATTCTCCTGTCTGGGCTTCCATTAGCTTTGGTCACTGTTACTATTTTTTTTGAGTCTGACTTTTGGCAGCCAGCGACCTGGTGCAAGTCACTGCCTTGAGGCTAAATCAAATTGTTTTTGATTTTGCTTTTCATTCGAGGAAAAGGTTAGGTATTAATTTTCAATAATACAGAGGTGATCAGAGGTGAGGGCTGTATTTGCAAAGTAAAAAATTGCACTAGTCTGAAACATAGCATGCAGTTGCAATGAAACCTTAGTCAGAAGGCAATTCATAGCATATTTAGGATCCCAGGACTGAAAGCGATATCCTTAATAGTTTGCTTACTCACCACTGGTGCTTGAGGCACAAGACTTGGTAGCTATTCTGTGACTGACCTTCAGGGTCTCCATCTCTCTCTGTCTTCTGCTTCTGTAAGGACATCTGCCTGGCTGTCTAGATACCTGCCTGCTACCCAAACTTCTTTCAGCAGAAGAGTTTAGAAATTGGCAGTGCTGAACATGAATCTCCCCACAGGATCCTTGGTAGCAGGTGTTAGCTAGATTAGGATCGAAGTATTCTCTTCTCCGTCAGGCAATAACCGCATTGCTAACATGCTATTAAGGAAATGGGAGGCTCAGCCTCTGCTGAAATGGTTTCTGATGATTGTTAAGTACTGTCACATATAAAGCCAAGCTGGTGTGCAAGTGTAGGCCATCATCCAATTAAAGCAACCTTTATGGACAAGTGTGAGATGTGTGAGGCAGAAGTGGAACTGTATAAGATGGGTGGATTTTTTTCTCCACTAGTATGCACATTTTACTGCAAGGAGAGAAATTAAACATTCTTATCTCTGGTTCCAAGTTTACATCTGACTTGTTTTGTTTGCCTTTTTAATTTTTTTCTTATGAGGTGTTTGCCTGACAAGAAAGAATTGGAAACAACCATGGTCTGTTCCCACAAGGTAGTGTGGCATACAGTAGTGATGTAAATTTTTTGCAGTTGAAGATTTTAAATGCTTGTAAAATTTGACCTGACTAACCAACTTGAAATGCTATGTTTTCCTTTCATCTGAGGATTTTTTCATTTTTCAGCAAAATTGTTTCAAAAAATATTGATACATGGGAAAAGCATTTTGCAAAGACAGGTGCTTTTCAATTGAAAATTCCTGGAGAAATCCTTTGATTAATTTATAGGAACCTTAATCTGGTCCTAGCTATAACAGCTAATTAATCTTGGAATAAATATAGCATGAATACTCCATAGTAGAGATGAAGCACAGTTATTCATTATTAATAGTCAATGCTGTAAGGCTGGAAGATAAGTACTCAGGGGAAAATCTTTCCTAAAACTCAAATTGAAATATGCAAACAAATATAGGGGTGGCTATTTTCAGAAGTACTAGCAATGACTAGGTGTTTATCTTCCCCTGACACTCAGAGAACATTAAACACCTAATTGCTGTGTCTTTGAAAGTCTCCACAAATTATAAAATAACTGTTCAGTTTTCTGGAAGATTCAGCTCAATTCCCTGCACCATAGCAATTTTCCACCAACAGAAGGTCACCACAGAAATCTGAGCTTTTAAAAACTGCCTGTTGTTCGTTGATCTCCAAGTGAAAGTCTAGACTGCTTTAATTGCTCAGTGTCTTTTCAATCCATTTTTAACCCATGATAGTCAGATCTTAGTGAAATGTGTTAGCTTTTCGACATGTCAGCTAAATCTGTGTTCCTGGAGGTTTGGTGCACTGCATGAGGAATTTCATCTGTTTCCCCTTTTTCATTATTCATATAGTGAATTATGAGGCTTTCTTATTTGCAGATTGGCTTTTTATATCTCTGACTTTTTGTTAGAATAGGTAATTGACTTTTTCAAACAGCTGTAAATGCTGACCTGGTCTATGCTAGTCTTTCAGCCTGGCCTTTCAAAAAGAAATATCAAACAAAATGTGTTGTGCACCTCCTAGATGAAAACAGTGAGAAAGCTCATAAGTCTCAGTTCCCTGGGAATAGTACAGCACGGCTCATTGTCCAAGTTCCTCTTTGCTGTCTGAATCTTCAGCTAGGACTGCTTAGATGCTGGTGGAGGTGGGGTGGGTGTGTGAAGAGCTTAAAGAAAGTAAACTTGTGTATCTGTGTGTCTTGACTGGTTTCCTACCTGTGAATTCATTCTGCTGCAGACTGTATCAAATTTCTTAAATTGCCTTCTCTTTTTATGAACACCCCACATTATTCAGAGCAAAATGTGTAAATAATGTATCTGTGATCTAAAAAAGAATGAAATGAGCTAGATATTTCTGGTAAGTTGGAGCAATGGTCATTGCTATCTCAATTCTGTTTCCTTCTTTTCCCCAAGAGGAGAGATACTGGGGAGAGGGAAGAGGGGAAGAAGTGGTGTGGAGTTGTGTGTTGGTCATGGTGGTGGTGGGTGAAGTTTGGGGCTGTTGTTTTCTTGTTTGGTTTTTGAGTAGCAGAGTTCCGTATCAGTCTTGCAGTGATAAGTAAGCTGCAAACAGAAATACATAGTAGCGCTTATCTCCAGTATTGCTGTAAAATCTGTGTGGGAGTTTCTGAGCAGCCGTAGCATATAAACTGCAGATATTTGAAAATGTTTTTTCCAAGGTTTTTTTTTGTCAGAAGTTCAGTTACAGAAAACTAATTTACAGTTACCCCTGATTTTGACTGAATTCTTGAGATGTCATGATTTTTAAAATAATAATTTACCATCACCTATTAACAATTCCTACAGCATATCCTCCCCTGGCCTTTCTCTGTAGTAGAATTACTACAAGTTATGAGGAAAAATAGTAGCTGATGTAGGATATTGTAAGTATTACATGGTTTAAAAATGCTAGGTTTTCTTTTTGCAGAAGTCGGTAGGGTTTTAGAGCTAGAATTAAAAGGGTTAAAAATGAAACGCCTTAGTGCAAGGCCTTCCAGTGTTGATTATGCTTATTAAAGCTGAATACTATGCTTTTTGACCAGCTGCTTGTGCAGCACAAATCTCATTTTAGTGTGGAGATTTTTGCTTATAGGAAAAATCCTAGAACAAATGCTGTTGGCTGTGGTCAGAAGTGGCACTTGAATATCAACATGTTCTTTTGTCAATCAAAGCATCCTCCTGAACAGTCCCGCTAGTGTTAGCAGGGGATGTGATAAGGCTCTTAATTAAATGTGAGCCTAGCTTTTGTCACAGAAGCATCTGGGTTTATTTTCCAAGAGAATAAAAAAGTTGAAGTTTTCCTGCCATTGCAGTCTTTCCCTGGAAAGTTATACAGCAACTGGTAAGCATCCATCCCTCTCCGTTGTGCCTGGCCTGTCCGTAGCATAAACATTTCATGGAAAAGTACACTGTTTTTCCCTTCAGACTTTTAATTCTTGCTAGAAAAGAACAATAGCTTGTGTTTTGAGGGTGTTGACTGAGAACAGAGTATTTATGCATGCATTAGTTACAAGAACGGTAGAAGGCGGAGTTAGTGAACAGACAGTGTTAAGGTTTCTGAATGGCCTGTCCTACTGTCCAATATGCTCATTCTTCTTAAAAAAAAAAGTCTGAAAATGTCAGACTGAAATGTCTGCTGCAAAGTAGTCACTAGATACTGTCTCCTTTAAATTTGTCTTTGAAATATTGGTCTTAGTTTTGTCTCAACTACATCTTATAAGCACTGTGTAACACTTATACAGTGCAATTCCAGTATTATAACGGTATGGAGGTGCTCCTTCCAGTTTATGTGTATCTCAGTGAAAAAAAAATCCTACCTCCTATTTTTGGTACCACATATGTCTACCAGGATGTTGTTGTCTGCTGTGATCCGTATTAACCTCTGCTCTCTGCTTTGCCTTTCCAGCACTGGCTTGAGCCCAACAAGTCCATCTTCAAGCAAATGAAATGTAAGTGTTGAGAGCTCATGTCTTTAAATTGCTTTTTAAATGCCCAAAGGTTTTCCTGTGTTTCCATCCAGTCATTTAGAATAGGCATCATTTGTTTCCTGGTGCAAGTAGGCCCTTCATGTCCTATCTGGACTCCTAAAATCTCCACGCTGCCCTCGTTTCACTGCCTCACAGTGCTCTGCACATCAAGACCTTTCCCTTACTGCTGACAGCTAGAGCCAGAGGCCAGCTGGTGTGTGTGGGGTGGCAGATCTGGTGGGAAGACCTGAATGTTCTGGCTCTCATTTCCGGTCGGACCCGATCAGCCACTGGGAGATGGCAATAAAATATGGAGTGTGGCTATCGGCTTCTGGGTCCTTCTAGTTTGCTTTCTTTCTGCTGCCCCCTGCTTTCTGACAATGCAGAGCATTGGTTTGAGATATTGTTAGAGTCGAGCAAATTCAAGTGCCATGGGTTAAGTGGTGAGCTTCTGCCACAGGCAAGTGGAAAATTACAATCATTATTTTAAAAAGACTACTCAAAATAGGAATGTATTATTTTAATTATCTTTTTGAAATGTTACAGTCTGGCTCATCCTTCCCATTAAATAGGCCAGCTGTGAAGACTTCTTCAGGAAACAGAACTACTTTGGTACTCAGAAGTTTATATCCAGCAGCGGAAGAGTGTTTATTTGGTGGATCTGGAGACTTGATTTAGGTCATTGGGAATTGTCTTGTTTAATAAAAGCTGTTGTCTATCTTTAGTTTACAAAGTGAAGCATAAGTGCAAGATGTCTTTTGTGTGAAAAATAATGTATTTGTTTTAAAATGTGATGAGGCTTAAGAGATTGTCTAACTAAAAACAGATAGTCCTGGGTGTTGGCTGGACTACATGGAATACTTCGAGAAAGTCTTCCTTTCATGTAGCAATAGTATATATTGTCAGTTATACATACATGTGTGTATAAGCATGCACGCTTGGACCTAGCACATTCAGTGTGAGCTGTTAATAGCAACTATTTAGGTAGCTGTAGTGTTATCTGGTAAAAAATAAGTTCAAGAATGTCAGGCTAAAACGAGGTTGTGCTCCTCTGCAATGGAGTCAAAGAAGAAAAGGAGGATTGTAATAATTACAAATTTATCTTTCTTCCTTCCGATATGTTATCAGGAGTAGAACAGTGTCCTCAAAGTATCTTCTAATCTGCATTTGCATCAATGCTTTCACTCAACAAAGTGTAAGGGCTCATGCTTCTTGTTGCACTTTGCATAGCAGTCTACTCAGGAACTCTGCCAACAGATGCACTGAGCATGTTTTGATTTATTCAGACAGACTCTTATCTACTTATAGATATTGCCTAGATATGATTGGTGATACTCCATAAATTTCACAGGTGTAGTGATGTGATGCTCTCATCGGAGGACTTCTGTGGCTTTTGTGGTAGAATCCTAGTAAAAACTCTGAAGACTGAAAAATGAATTCATAGGAAAAAAATAAAATAAAATGCAGCTAGTATGAGTTTATTTATCATGGTGAAAAGTTCTCAACACAACAGCAAAAGAGAATGCGATGCAAGTAAAGGTGTTTTGTTATCAGCCTTAGACTAAGGACACAGAATTAACTATGTGATTGGCTTCTCAAAGCAGCTCCAGTTTAATACTAGTGTAACTTAATCTTTAATCAAAGAGTGAAGGAGTTTAGTAGCTACAATAACACTTCAAGGAAACAAAACAAGGATATATATATATGTATGTTACATACACGTGGAGAATCCATGTAGATTATGCATAAGTATATCTGTTGCTCCCACAGGTTTCAAGGACATTTTTGTAAGCATTTAGCATCAGGAGACTCTTGATTTATTTTCCTAAAAATGTGCTATATTAATGTATAACACTAACCTTCTAAAGGAACACAAGGTTAATTCATATTTTATCTAAAAATATTCAGTTTACTATGAAAAGTTTAGGTTTGAAAGAAAAAATTACTGATATTCATTTGAAAAGCATCATAGTCTCAGGTGGCACAAGTGAGAACTGAATTAGTGGCAGGTGGAAAGTGTAAAAACTGAAGCAATGAAGTGACTGGTTAATATAACATACATTATGTATATGTGACTTCTGGGAGAAACGGTGTCAGAAAGCTATTCACAGTGACTGTGTTAGATGGAAGTTTCCTTTTCATTCTTTGACATTAAGGAAAGTGATCTGTTTTGTAAGAATGGACTTTCATTTCCTCTCATGCAAGAGTAGGTTGTATTAATACTAATGATTCAAAATGTCCTAAATTTAGTTGAATGCTCAGGTTTACACAGGATTATGGAGCACTTGCATACATGTAGAATAATTTGAAAAGTACTAGGTGCTTGATTTCAGCTATCATTTGTGGGGAGCTTAATTTTCTCCTAGCACAGTAACAAGCTTTTCAGTGTATTTATTCAAACAGCTCAGTAGTGACAAATATTCAGAGCAGAAAAAGAATGACTGGGAGTAGTGTTCTAATAAAAGTTTCAGTAAGTACTGGATTTCATGGGTCTCAGAAGTACACAAATAATTCAGGCACAATCCCTCTATATAGTCATGTTGTACAGAAATCACAGTTTGGCAGCTATACATCTCTGTTGGTGGGATAGAATGTTGTATGTTTGAAGGTCTGAATTCTGCATAGGTTCTTGTGTGATGTGCTACCGTTTTAAATTCTTTAGCTTTGTCAAAGATTGCTTTAAGTTCATATTTAGTAATATTGGGATATGACAGAAGGAATCTTCCAAAATATATGAATGAAATAATATTTAAATATGTCCTGGTGCAACACAAGAAGAATTAAGGCATGGCATCTTTTTGTCTCAGCATCTACCTTTGCCTTTTCCATCTTCACTGAAATGTTTGTATCATAACATGATTTGTAAAGTCTAGGTCTGTGCCTCAGCCATTTTTGCCACTACTCTTGGCAGGAAAGGGAAATTTCGGCCTCTGAGAAATGTCCTGAACCACAAACCTGTCTTATTTGTACTGGTTGTAGCCAGTTGGTGGCCAGTGATCAGTTGCTGTGAGCACCATGCTTCCAGTAGTGTGAAAAATTCTCTGGAAGGTTGCCTAAGGTCACTGCACCTTTGCGGTTCTAGATAAAGGCCTTTTAAAACCAGTTTTTCTGTTTTTTTGAATGTTTTTATGTATACTGTTATTCCTTCCTAGATGCTGGCAGTAAAATTCCTCCCTGTTTGGCCATCTTACATTTTCTTATTTTCTGTCTAGGAATATCTCGGTGTAAATCCTACTGGTCACATCAGCACTAATGTTTAAGTAAAGAACAGAGTTTTCCTATGTACTTTCCTTCGCTCTTTTTTCATTACTTTTAAAGGTTATTCTCTATAATAAATGTGCAGCTATCCTGTAGCCTGCTTTGTGGGAAGTATCCAACTATATGGGTTTTGTTCTTGATGACAGCAGGACAAAATCAATTCTGTTGCTCTGATGTGCAGGATTTCAAAATTTTTTACATGTTTTTATTGCTGCCTTGCATCTCAGATGATCTGAGAGTAATGCAAAAAGGATGTTCTCCTGTCAGGTCATTGGAACTGTTAATTTCCTTAATCTCTAATGCTGTCTTAAAATGTGAAAGGAGATGGAATGAACCAGGGGAAGCAAAAGCTCAGATGCAGAAGTGGGTTGAGCAAAACTTTCTGAAGATGCTTAAATCTCAACAAGCTTGTCATCAGTTTTCGTGTTTCAGTACAAATCTAAAAAGTAGTTTAGTCAAGTATGAGGTTCATAAATCCATGCACAGTGGAAACTAAGTTTTGTGTGATTCTTAAGTCGTTAATCCGAATGCTGTGTATTCTTTACCGCTGATCCTCATGAAGATTTAATAACACGCTTTAAAGCATTATTATGACTGGTTGACAAAAATCCACCTTGTCCTGTGTTGTCCCGTAAGTAATTGAGTACAATGAGGAAGACCCCACAATGTGAGGTTTATGATAGATCAGGTGTCTCTTGTGCATAGAATAAAAACACTGGGTACTGTTCTGTCTCTCTTAAACATCCCTTGGCAGGTGGTATGGATAAACAGCTGATCCGTTTGGTAAGGACGAGGTATATGTAAACAACAGCATATGTCTTAGGGTTCCCCAGAGATCCTTCTGCAGAATCAGTGAACATGCAGACTGTTATAGTATAATTTATTTTTAAATGATCACTAACTTTTGTAGGGTAGTGTAGTTCAGAAAACGTGGAACATCAGGAAGGGATGGAGGAAGTTTTCTGCAATGTTGCAATCTCAGGGCTATGAAGATAGTTTAAACTTCTGCTTTTGGCTTTCAGTATCCATCTGTACTCCATATTTAATCAAAAAAACCCCACTGTCAGTACAGCTCATTACAGAAGCTAGTATTTATGCTGGTTGAAAAGCAGGTTGTTAAACAAGAAACCTTCCCAAAAGTGGCAGCTGAGAATCTTCTGTCCTTCTCTGTCTTTGGTTCACACTTCTAATACTTCAATCAAGTTTTTCACCAGTTTTATAAACAATTTTTCTCTTACATAAATGTTTTTTTTCTTATTGTTTCAGATTATCTTTCTATGACAAAAATGAATATGAATGTGTAATATGAATGTGTAGTTTTTCCTAGGCTTATCATACCCTATAAGCTCTTCATTTACACAGAAGACATGTTTCAGGGGACTTTGCTTAAACATGAATGCATGTGAGACTCAGTCCCTTACACATTAGTATCTGCACCAAGGGGTGCAGCTCCTGTATCCCTCTTTGTTCTGTTCGGAGTGTTAAGAGGTTTGATTTTTAGCTAGGAGGTCCTTACTGTTTCATGTACATTGGATAGTTTGTCTTAGTTAAATTCAACTGAAATAAACCTTAAAAACATAGAATCAGTTGCCTGGAAACCTTGCATGCTGTGTGTGTAGTTCCTTCATGAGAGTCTAGATCATGAGTGGTTTCAGCATTTGATATAATTTAAAAGATTTTGTTCTTTTGCCATAATCTCTTATGTGCTGTTAGCACTAAACTGGCAAATTAATAGCCCTATTGCAATGGAGTGTGCAGTCAGTACTATTCTCCATGCTAAAGTCCTTTGAAATTATTGTAATTGTGAATCTTTTAGTGAGAAAGCAAAGCCTATGATGGTAGGAAATTCTGACAAAGCCTTGGGCATTTCGCTATGCCAGCTGCTCCTTATCGCACAGATAAAGGACCACTCTGAAAGAAAAGAATTATAGCTATTATAAAACTGATTTTGTTCAGGCAAGCTTTGTGTTGAAGAAATGTTCTGCAAATTGTGTTCTGTTTCAGCAAGGTTTGTTGTTAATGTTTCCACTGTAATGTGTAAGTGGGAGAAAGTAATTTTGCTTTCAAGGAATTGAGGAATTGTCTGGCTTGACAATCTCATCTCTTGAGCTGCTACAATTCACTGCCTGTTGTGCTTTCCACTACAAGAATGTAGTGAATGACAGAATATGAGATTCTCATGTGTTTCTCCAGTGCTGTAAAATCTATAAACAAGGGCCTTATTTAATGTTTGCGTATCATCGAATACATTTTTTTGGAGGAACATTAGGCTTATGATCCATTTTACAATTTAGATGGAGAGGAAAGTGGATAGCTGTGGGGGTTTCCTCCTTCCCCTTTCAAGTGTTTGTTGTTTGCGGCTGGTTTTCTAACTGTCAAAGAGGAACAGAAAAATAGGATCCTGTTTTGTTCTGTAATTGCAGGGTACCTTCTTATCTCCAGAGAGGAACTGGATGGAGGGGACCATATTCTTTTCAACATTTCAAATTGCAGGTCAGGATTGTGCCATTCTTGCAGGTGTGGCTGAGAAAGGACCTCTGTTTTGCAGGCTCCAGCAGCCTTGTTTTGTATTGCTTGCTGCACTGCTGAGGAGGAACATTGTTACAGAAACCTGAGTCTAGGAAAAGGTTTGGGAAGCAGGCTTCAGACTGCCTTGCCAAGTTTCCTGTGTGTTCTGTACATGGGTGTATACTTCTGCCATGTACTGTCCTTCTGCTACAAGGAAAACATTTCCTATTATCTTATAACCTTTCCTGTTAACTGAATATGGGGTATTTTTTTCAGTCCAGTGCATGCTGTCCTTTTCTCTCTATGATGCTCTGCATATGGGGCAGCTTTTACTTTTCTGTGGTTACCAAATACTGCCAGAGTGCAGTTCTTCTACTGTAACTCTTATTTTTCTTTTCTTTTCTTTTTACCCCAGCCGAAATTTCAATTGTTCTGTTGACATCTAGAAGTTTTGGGTAAAATTCTGTACATTTTTAGGGTCTTGCAGTAGGCTTGTACTATCTAGGGCCCTGCAGGGCCATGCACTAGCTGTTCCTCTGCGTCCCTATTTCAAGCACAAACTATTTCTAAACCTGCCAGAACATTTAAAAGTCCTTTTTTTTTGCTGAGGAAGAGCTGTTGGTCTTTTGATACAGATTATCTCTTCTATTATGTTTTCTAAGTGGAACTATATTCTGAAAGTGCAGGTTTTTCCCCCTTCTGTAGTTTTAGGAAGGCTATTGTGAAAAGACAGAACTATTTAAGATGACTTGTTATCTTCTGCTTTGTCCAGGCAACATGACTCCTTAGCGTGTTTCTAGATGGCTGTTTTCCTTTCTGGGAACTAGAATTCAGTTTACCATCTAGTTTGCCATTGCAGGACAGGGAGGACATAAGTGTCCTTTGTTTTGCAGCCTGTTTCCAGTCAGTGTAAGACAATGCAGCAGTTGCATCTAAGATGTTGAAGCCCACAGAAAGAAGTCTGAGTGTTTCTCTTGCCTTCAGAGGGCTTGTCCAGATTTTATTAGCTTTAATGTTCAAATCATCACTAGAGAGCCCTTAAGGCTTGTTTTTCGTTGTTTCCTTGTTTGTTTCTGTTTGCTATTGTTTCCTTTCTCATCTTTTTTTCTCTTTTTTTACTGTTTTCGTCTCTTGATCCCCATCTCTTCTGACATTGCTCCTTGTGTCTTAAATAGTTATTTAAACAAGTAAAAAATTATGAAATCAGCAGGGTTTTATTTTTACTTAAAAAAAGTTCAGCATGAGGTCTTGAAAAGGACAAATATTCCTTCATCAAAAGTAGTTGTACCCTCCAAAAGATTCCAACCATAACAAAAGATGCAATGCATTTTAATTTTTTGTTACTTTTGTACATCCCGTGGAACTATGGGATGTCTAGAGATGTGTTTCTGGAAAACTGAAGCATCCAGTTAAGTTAAATACTGCAGTCAGAGTGGCTTAACAAGTATCATGGCTGTTGAACTAATTTTGATATGCAGTTTATCCAAGACAGTGAGGTAGTAAGCTTGAGGAGACGGTACAGTAAAGAGTTCAGGTAGCTTAGTGATTACTGTTATAAATTGCAATAATGAAAATGTAATTCTCTGTTTCACCTGTTCTCTTCCTCCATTTTCTCTATTATTTTCTTTGTCCTTTTCTTCCTCTTTCTCTTTTCCTTCTGTAAAAGCACCACTTCAAGATTTAGGAAAGTTAGATTGACTGTGTGCATTGAGTATACATGAAGACTAAAGGACTTCTAAAACTAACTAGAATATTATAGATCTGCACTTTACTATGAATTAAAGTTGCATAGATGCTTTCCTTTAAAAAAAAAAAAATAGACAAAACAGAACCCCCAAACTCCAACTTGTTAAAAGTAAGGGTCTATAAATGTTGAGTGCTAGTGTAAATATGCAGAAAACTAATTTAGCAGTTAAATATTTTAATTAAAGGATTATAATTCTGCACTCAGGTCTGTAGGACTGTGCCAAATGAGCACCATGATTGCATGTTCTGATTTTGTTTGAAGGCTCAGCTTTTCCTGTATTTACCTCCATCTGAAAATGGCTGTGCTGGTAAGCGCTGTGGTAAAGAGGACCCTTGCACGGCTTGGTGTGCCAAGGCCCTCGCTACTTGGACAGCGGTTCTGCCTTGGTGCTTGCTTCATCCCCGCCCTCTCTCCCAGTGTTACCAGCAGGCCTGTGTAATATAGCTGTGTTCTTTCCCCACACCATTTACCTTTTGAAGATACAGTATTTCCTTCTCACTTTGAACTGGAATTTAAAACATGAACATTATCTCGCTACAGAGAGCTCTGAGGACTCTGCCAACCTGCATATTGTGCCTGTTGTGATATTTTTAAGCTTTCTACTTGGTTTTCATACATCTTTTATCCTAATGTGATTATCACAAGATGCCTCTGATTAGGATAATAGTCTGTTTTGCTTTCTGTCCCTCCTGTAATCACTGAATGATCGCTGGCCTGGGATTAGATAATATCTTGAATACTGTCAAAGATACAACAGAGGGATATAAAGCTGTGTTTGTTAATGTAGAACTGAGAAACACTGATTGCAGAACTGAAATAATTCCTGTTACTGTGATTTCACTCCCGTCTTCCCTCCCTCTTTCGCTCCCTACCAAACGATTGTACTGAAGGCCTGGTATTAATACTCAGGAGTAGGTAACACACTCTTTTTAAATACTGGAAGCAGAAACAGTTCTGTTGTCTCTAGATTCATTAACCAAAATTAACTAATGGTTTCTTTCACTTTGTAGTCTAGGCATTATCAGGAGTTACAAAAATACATAACATCTTTCTATGTCATTGTGACAAGGTGCAATTGGTTCCTGTTTGTCAATTGTCAAAAAAACCCCCTCAATGCGCTAGTTCTTGGGTGAAGCATTAAGTCTTGTGAGGGGCAAAACCATTTATAACGTTATTTGCCTAGGCTAGCTGTGTTTTGCACGTGCTTTGGCCTTCTTTGTCATATGTTCTGTTCTTTTCATAAGTATATTTAATATTTATTGGTTTTGTCTGGATCCCTGCCTGATGCCTCAGAGCTAACCATCACACTGTGTAAGACTCTTGGATGCCACTCCCTCAGAGTGGCTGAGGCAATGCTTGTTTGCTACTGTTCTCATGCTTTTTCTTTACAATGTTTCAGCTCATCCACCATATACCATGTGCTTTAGAGTGAAATTCTACCCACATGAACCCTTGAAGATTAAAGAAGAGCTCACCAGGTATTTTTTTTTGTTGTTTGCCTGTGCATTTAACGTACATCGTTGACAAGTTCAAAATAAGACAGTTTATTGTGTAGGGTAGGGTTCTTGCTATTTATGCTAAAATGGCAGAGTAGACAGCCTTGTAGCTTTTTTATTTATTGTGATACTTGCGGATTTCTAAAAGTTTAAGGGGACTTTTAAAGGGACATGCAGAGAAGTAATGATGTTGTTGGAGAACTTTCAGAAAGAGAGGCAATGGTCAAATGACTGGGCAAGGATTATCCTGACTCTTCCACTGGCCGGGATTGTGCCCTTGAGTAAGTTCCTTTTGTATCTCAGTTTTTCTATTTTTGTGTGAAGTAATCTGAAGTTTATGGCCCTAACT
>NW_010122880.1:14358-19333 GCF_000699245.1 Pterocles gutturalis
AAATAGCCTCACTGAATTTTCTCTTGTGTGTGTCTTTAGGACCACAAAGAAGATATTATTTTTAACGTACTGATAGACCTTTACCAAACTGATGTAGAGGTGCAATGTATTTGTATTTTTTTAAGTACAGCTGCTCTGTAAGTTAAGAAGCTTTGTTGCTTACATGGGAATTTTCCAGTTTATGCTATGAAAACAGACCTGTGCAGCAGGTCATACTTAACTAATGGGAGTTCTGTCCTTCCTATTAGCCATTGTGAATATTCTGTTGCTCTGTCTATTTTTCACGAAATGTACTTGGGGGAAAAATGTAGGAAAGTAACAGCTCTTTTGACGTCTGCACCAACTGTGCAGGGCTGTATATATGTTATACCACGTTATTAGTCAGCAGGTCGTGCTGCTGACAAAGAGTTGCATGTTGCAGGAGGATGGAGCACCTGAGCACTTGTTGCCTTGAGGTCTTCATTCATGCTTTCCCCAAGCCCTGCAAATTCTTGTGCTCATGAGTCACTTAATGAATGTGAGTGATCCCGTTATCCCTAGTCTCATACTGAAAGTTTCAGGAACAGCTTGCATTCTGCTGAATGGTAAGTTTATAGTTTGTATAGAGCAACTGGAACATGCAGTTCGTATTACAGCTGTTTATCTTGTGTGAAATACTGAAACTGTTTATCTGAGTGAACAGGTTGTAAACCGGGAAGTCAAGGGATTTTCATTATTTGTTAGTGTTTGTCCTTGGATGAATGTTTGACTTTTTATGTGCCAGAATATGAACTTTATATAGACCGTCATCATTCAAGAGCCTTAATTATTAGTTTGTTTTACTTTTAACTACTTGGATACCCTCCCATGAGAAGTTTTATCAAAATGCAAAGCACCTAGAACTAGCTCATTGAAGTGTATTGCACTGTCAGTATGTTTTTAGGCTTTGCTGGAACATTTTAAATTAATTTCTAAAGTTGAGTAGCTGTATGAAATACATTTTACTGTCTTTTGCTATTATTAATCCTATTAAGACCTTAAAAAGGAGAAATAATGTGTCTGTTCATATGTCTACCTTGAGCACATGACACCTTTTCATATGTGATCAGCTTTATAGTTTCCCAATGTTGCTTTTTGGGAGCTTTGTTTTGTCTCTGCCCAGGTCACTTACACGATAACAAAGTGTAGGAAATGCTCCTGAAATGTAGTCATGTAACCTGGCTCTGAGAATATGTTGTATCATCTAAAGCAGAGGGTCAGATTCAAGGTGATGCTCTGAATTGCCTTAAGTATTTTTTCTTGAATTGCATTGATTAGTGAAATTCAAGAAGGTCCATTAATATTTGACAGAGGGCAGTTGTGAAACCTTGATAGCTAGTTGGCTTTTTGGTAGATTATTTTTTTAGCTTTGTTCTGTTCACTGAGCAATCAGTCACATTTGTTGCAGTGCTGCCTAAGATGATTTGAAAATAAATTAATGATATTGTCACCATTTGACTTAAAAGCCGTCTGTACTTCATAGCTGTATATACAGTCAGCTGAGTCAGAGTAATAGTGCTTTCCATTTCTGCTGCTCTCCATGCCTCAGCGTGTTACAGAGCTGCTCTCTTGCTTCTTCAACCAGGTAGAAATCTGACAGGTGTCTGTAGTCCTCATTTAGATAATGAAATTAAGATACAGTAAGACTCATCCTGTCACATTATCATACTGCTCTTTGTTTCATAATATTTATTAACCCTGTCTAAATCCCCTATGTGGTTTATTGTTGATGCAGTCTTTATGAAAGCTTTATAGAAATAGATCTTTAATGGCCCTTAGAGACATCGAAGAGATGTACAGATGTTAAAAAAAGCTGGTTTTCCTGCTCTTCCATGGCAGTATCTGATGTTAAAAAAATATTATCTCTTCAGTACACGAAGCTTTGTGTGAAAATATTGTAACATAGATGGAAATACTAGTCAGAATTTAGACATAACTTGCAGGAAGAAAATTGCATATTTGTCGCCTCAGATTACTGCTGCTTCATTTCTGTCCTACATTTGGTAGGCTGGACTGAACTGTAATCTTTGAGTTAGTCTGTCGTTTTACAGGTGGAACTACTTTCAGGAAATTAAGATGGCGAATGACGTCATTGAAGTCATCTGTCTGTCTATGATATTATAGAAGAAAAACCTGTAAGAGCCTAAAAATGTGTGCACACTGCCAGTTCAGAAGCCAGGAGTGCCTTGGGTAAAGGATCAAGCCATGCGCTAGCCTGTCACTGCATTTCGTTCCACTGCTAAGGAAGCCTGTGAATATCATCAGTCGCATCGTACTATTCCAGCCGCTTACTTTCATCTTCCCTCATTTTAATTAACGATCACTTCCATAGCTGTGCTTTTGAAATAAAATCAGTGCCTGCTTCTTGTTGTTAAGGCACTTTGAGATATTATTGCTAAATAAGAAATTCTGTGGACTCAGGACAAGATTTCCACCTCTTGCTGCAGAAGGAGGTTCTGTGTGGTCCTTGATCACTGTTTTCTCTAGAGTCAGCTGGTGTTAGGATTGCATTTCACAAGCTAACTTCAGTGGCAACGAGGGTTGTTGCCTTGAGCTCTCTTGTTCCTGTAATAACAGAAAACGTGAAACTCGGTTTGTCAGCAAAGCCCGAATCTTAATGCCCTTCTGCGCTTAACCTTCTTAACTCATCTCCTTAACTTGTGTGAGTGTAGATTTAGAAGATCTGTCTTTGTTTTGGGAAATACTGTTTCCCCAGTGGGGCAGTGAGGCCATATAAGTTTGAAACATCTTTGAGAAAGAAGACTAAACACGTGCTTTTTCTTTTTAATAGTTAGACAGTTTTTCCAATGCCTTTTGAAAAGTGATGAGAAAGTGGCAAGGATTGAACTTATTTTGCTCAAATTATTTGGCCTCTGAATTTATTTTGGGTGCACTGGAGGCTCAGCAGATTGACACACACAGTGAATATGGATTTTTGAACAGTTTGTGTGATCTTATAAACAGAGAGGTGCTCAACTTTACTATAAGAGTGATGTTCCTCTATGCAGTGGCCATCTCTGAGGGTCTGACTTCTGCTTCATGTGGTGTATGTGGAGCACATCAGGCTCTTCTGAATGGTACATCCGTGGCTTTCTAGATCTGATCGTCTAACACTTATAGGTGATGTGGAGTCAGAACAAAGTGCTTCTGTTTCAGAAAACAGCATTTGACTGGCTTCACTGAGCATCCCTAATGAGGTAATAACTACTAGTTTTCAATTAGGCAATAGCAACATGACAAGCAGGTCCTCACATCTCCCTTGTTCCCTGACATGAATACCTGTAAAACATATTTTTGTTTTATTTTCTTGTTAAATCAGCATCTGCTCTGCAGCCTGTTTTCTGGCTGACACTACTCAGGATTGGGTTAGAGGCCTTGAATATGAACTTTTTCAGTATTACTGCTAATTTCATTTTCTCCTAATTTTTTTTTGTCTTTTGTCCTTTTGGCTCATTCCAGTTGTTTTTCCAGAGAGTATGATAGGCTTGATGGTGAGGGGGGTTTTCTTTAACTGTGTGCACATAACCACATGCAGAAAAAAGGATATTCCAGAGTTTACTGTGATAGTCAAGATTTTTCTCTTGGCGTGGCATGCAAAGATATAAAATTGCCATGAAATAAGTTGTAACTACGGAGGTTGTTTAAACATCAGTACACACAGTATCCCACTACACTCTCTGGAAAGCACAGATATTTTTGATCACAGTTCAGAACCCTGGGAGGGTCTGCAGCTGGGAAAGCCTGAGATGGTACACGTAAACAGAATGGAAAGAGTCCAGGGAGTGTGAACAGGTGGATCCAAAGACCAGTCACACTTGGGCACAGATTTTTACTATGTTATTTCTTTTCAGTGTTCTTCTTTAGGTACTAACTAGATCAGTGTTTATTCTTTCTTATGTAATAAAGCAGCCCAAGGCCTCATTCCTTCTATCTCCAAATCCCTACATTATACTGTGTATGTGTAGTTAAAATGAGAGAATATAAAATCATTTGAGCTCCCAACGGAATGATCTAAAATGCTACAGATAATACTGTATCAGCAGTAATCCATTATTATTGTGGAAAAAACAGACCTAGAAGAGGGCATGGGTGAGTAGCTGACAGAATTAACCAAAAATGGATTATTTCAACTAGCTTTCATCATGCCCTTTTTTCCTAATCCATTTTTCCTAATCTAAGAAGCAGTTCTTCAAATACTAGGCTGTCACAAAACAGTGTAATGAGTACTTTGATACAAGAAAAGCAGATAAAAATGTTTAACTGGAAGTTGTGTAAAATGACAAAGACTTGGGTTATGTAAACATGGCAGATTCAAGAGCCTTGAGTGAGCTAGCTTGGGTGAGGAAGAACAATACAGCTGCATGCATGCAATGCTTGACTTGTCCTATCTCAAACAGCTGTACTTGATATTGCCTTGTGTTGGACAAGCCTGCTGCTTTTTCCTCCGGAAGTGGGAGGCCAATTGAGGCTGATAGTGCTCCAGCTGCTTGTTAATGCTTGAGTATCAAACCACTGGTTTGCAAGTTGAAAGGTCTTGCCATTCTGTGGTTCTATGGTTGTATGAGATGTTCATCCTTCCAAGGGTGAGCCAACAGGAGGTGGACATGTACAGCTGAACCCTGCTCAGGCATAATTTAGGAATACCTCTCCCTCTCTGGGTAACCTGTCCTGCTTTTCTTGAGATGTGCAATGGTAGCTATGTTTTGATGCCTCTGCAAGTCCACTTGTCTGTTTTGGCTTTCTCAAGGCCATATTAGCACTTGGCAAGTGAGTTTATAGTTCTAATAGTATTGGACTCAGAATCAGATTGAATAGCATAGGTCTTAACAATGAATGAGAGTTGTTAGTAAGAGCACTTACTGTTGGCAGGCTTGCAGTTAGCATTAAGGGTGGAGGAAAAAATTATCCAGGAGAGTCCTGGATTTTTGGTGGAGCTTGTGGCTGTGGAAGTGTCGTG
>NW_010122881.1:0-487 GCF_000699245.1 Pterocles gutturalis
GTCAGGAACTCAGTGCTCTCTTGTGCAGCTGTTTACCAACACACAGGAGATGTCTGCAACAGCCATGTCCCGAGAGACTGGAAATGTCAAGTATTTGGTGCTGGATGTTAACGTGGTCTTGAAACCTCCAGGGTGGGAGATAGCTAAAGGCAAGTACAGATATGCGAATACAGAGAGAGTAAGGTAAGAGATTCACCTACCTCATTTCCAAGCCTTCAGCTGCACTTAAGTCCTTACTTTCAGTTTTGCTTGAAATGAAGATCGAAGTAAAGACTTAAGTGCAAAGTCAGACAAGGCATGAGTAGGGGGGAATTGATCTCCCCTGCCTCCAGAGCAGGTATGTCCAGGCGAGCTACTCTTCTGTACCCCACTGATCATCAGCAGAGAGAGAGGCACTGTCAAGCCTCAGTTCACCCTGTCTCACACAGATCAGGCAATCCATGCCTTACAAGCACAGATGACCCTCAAGATCAACTAGACAGCTGGC
>NW_010122882.1:0-986 GCF_000699245.1 Pterocles gutturalis
ACCACGCTGCGCGATGCCAGCACTGGGTGGTGCCAGTGTTGGGCAATGCCAAGCGCTGGGCAATGCCAGCACCGGGCGATGCCAGTGCCGGGCAATGCCAGCACTGGGTGATGCCAGCACTGGGCAATGCCAGCTCTGGGCGATGCCAGCTCTGGGCGATGCCAGCACCGGCCAATGCCAGCACCGGGCAATGCCAGCACTGGGTCATGCCAGCACCGGGCAATGCCAGCTCTGGGCGATGCCAGCACTGGGCAATGCCAACACTGGGCAATACCAGCTCTGGGCGATGCCAGCACCAGGTGATGCCAGCACCGGGCAATGCAAGCACCAGGTGATGCCAGCTCTGGGCAGCACTGCAGCCGGCCGGTCCCATCCCGTGGATGGTGTGGCCACAGTGCCGAGTGTGCGGCGGGGCCGTGGGGAGGAAGCTGGCTGTGCCCCGAACACCACAGTCGTCAGGGTGCCTTAAGCACGAGGCGTGGGTGCAGAAGCCACCTCTGTGTCACCGGCGCTGTCAGCGGTTTCCTCCTCTGCCAAGTGACTCACGGGCAGATGAAAGCTGAGAGCCGCACTCCATGCCACCACAGCGCTGCCTGCCCGGGCAGCTGGGAACGCCGGGCAGAGGATGCCACCTGTGCCCATGGCCACCTGGCTTTTGGCCACCATTCTCCCCTTTCTCCCATGCTCTCCAGCAAGGAAGTGGGACAAAACCCCAGTTCAAGAAAAAACTGCCCCAGTTAAGTGCCCACCAGCAGCCTGGAGCCCAGCTTTGCGTTTTCATGGCCACTGTGCGTGTTTTACGGTGCTGCCCCGTGCCCTCCGCAGTGCCCCTTGGCTGTGCCACTGGAGGGACCAACCCCGGCACCTTCCCTGGGGACCTTCGGTGAAGGGGGGGATGAGACCCCACAAACACAGGTGCCAGCAGCCCCATGGCAGCAAAGCCCGGGAGAAACCGCGCGTGCAGGGCCCCAGCGCCTGGTGGCACG
>NW_010122883.1:0-1361 GCF_000699245.1 Pterocles gutturalis
TGCCAAGAGAAATAAGCCATTCCCTCATGAGTTGCACACATTATATTAATTTCTCTGTCTCTTTGCTAAAGAGGGAAAAAAGACCAAATAATAAGGTGGTTGATTGTACAATCCTGACATTCGTCCACTTGCTGTTGCTTTTTTTAGCTGCCCCTTTAGCCAGGAAAGACATGAGCGTTGGGAATCAGACGGATTTCCCTGAGAGTCCTGAACTAGTGCTATGTTGTGTCTTCCAAAAACTGTTCCCAGGGCTTCATAATATTTGATGATTAGACCAGGATTGTTTACTGTAGGGTGGCAGCTACACTCCCTACAAACTTGTTGCTTTATTATGCACTGGCTTAAGCTGTTTGTGCAACACTTTACATGTGGTGATAAAGTCAGTAAAACATTGGCTGTGGTGTAGTGCTATTCACTAAACTACGAAAGTCTCTGTTTTGCTCTTTCCAGAGTACTGAAGATAGTGGATTTCAGCTGCCTTGTAGTTTTAAAGGAAAGAAAATTACTATGTGTAATCGATTACTGTGAGATTGGCCTATTATCTGGCTTCAAATCTGTCCTGTAATCTTATAATACTCCGCCCCAGCCTTTGTTCATCACCATCCCTGTCTGCCTTCTCCATCAGCTGTTAGTCATCACCTCTATGTTTTTTCTGTAAGATGTTTACCCAAGGTGCCAGAAGCAGGTGCAGGAGACAGGCGCAGCTGCTCATGATAGTTTTAACATCAATGCTGTGTTTTCCACTTGTAAAGTATTTCCAAAATTTGTTTTCCTTAGTGAAATGAAAACAACAAAAAGAGCAAATCTGTTTGTGTTCTCATAAACTAGTACCCAACTATTTTTAAACCTAACTTTTACTTACAGTTTACATTGTAAGGCTTCAGTTAACCGGGTTCCTTCGGTTTAGTTTTGTTTTTCATTATTCTGTAATCCTCTGTGGCTTGAGACAACAGGGATTGAGTTTAATTTACGCAGACAAGTTATACAAGGAACATTACCACAGCAACTAAAATCCTGATTTATAAGACAAAACATAGCTCCCTTCTCTATTAAGACAGGATTTACAGGTATTTTGCTAATCATACATCCACAGTTCATTTGATTTCCAAACAAAGTGCTGCCTACATTATTAATAGTGCTGTCACCTTGATTGGTGCAAATTCACCCAGCTGTTTTATGTCAATTGAAGGGTTGGCTTTTCAATTTCAGAATTTCCTGTTCTCATCTTCCTTTGCCCTGAGCCAAAGCACTGCCCTAGAAGTGATTACATAAAATTTAATATTTGCTGAAAACCCCTCAATCTGACAGGGTCAGTATAACTCTCCCTTTGATTTTCTTCTCTGAGTAACAGCCAGGTAGCA
>NW_010122883.1:1389-27457 GCF_000699245.1 Pterocles gutturalis
GGGTTTTTTTTTGGGTTTTTTTTTTCCCTTTTTTTTTGGGTTTTTTTTTTTTTTTTTTGTTTTTTTTTTTTTTTTTTTTTTTTTTTTTTTTTTATGTCTGAAGTATGGTATTCCATGCTACTACACAGCCAGGGAAGAAAGAAGTCCCCTCCAAAACACAAACATAAGCCTAAAATGACAGATTGAATCCCTGCTCAGCTGCAGATTTTCCGTCATGCAGGTCAGTCCACACAGTCTCTGTCTTAGCTCCTGAACTGCCAAACAGTGATAATACTCCCCACCTTTGTAGACCATTTTCAGGCTATGAAATGTTCAAATACCCTTCGCTAGTGCAACTGTGGCAAGGGTAGGAGTGATAGCAGCTCTCGTGCTGGGAGCTTGTCTGGATATCCCTATCACAGCGGGAGAATTAGTCCACACTGTGTCTTGATTAAGCTGCTTGCAAATCCAGGAGGTGTTGGCCAGTTTGGGTGGTGTTTCTTGTTTAAGCAGTTGCCATATCCTCCAAGGAATAGGGGGTGAGCAGGCTGGTGTGGCATTAACAGTAATATGGCCTGAAGCTTGAAACTCCCTGGGGAACTTGAAAAACCCACTTGTCTCAAGAGTACCAGATTCTCAAATAAAGACTACATTCTGGCCTCCCTTACATGGAAAAAGCTTGTTTCTAGCCCTCAAAGACAATCCAAGTCACAAAGACACTGACTTTTTCACTGAAATGTGAAATTCTAAGAGCTCATTGGAATGAACGTCTCAAGTCCAAAACTGTCTTCTGGTTTGAGGCACTTCCCACTAAAAAAGTAACACGAAAGATTCCAAAAAGAAACTCCTCTGTAAGAGCTGAAAAAAAAATTCCCCAGTTGCAAATGAGTTGCACATATTTCATTTGCAATATAAGCAGAATTTAGCAGATAGTAAACCACATTATAAATCCAGTTAGTTTGCGAGACTAAACCAGCTGAGATCATAAAGGATTGGTAGAAGCAGGCAAGAGGGCCTTAGGGGTGAAGCCTGCCCTTGAACTCACAGAGAATTGCGTTTTCTACATCTATGGGAAAGAGAGAGTTTGTGCTGCCCATGATCTCCCTTACCATCATAAGAACACCTGTTCCAGCTGGATTAATGATAGGGTTTATCTTATGAGTATCCTATATAAATATAGGTGTGAACCTCATCAAATCCAGACTTATCTCTTGTGCAGGATGGTGACCATAGGTTTAGCAAATGTGAAGTGAGAGCCAAGCGTCTACAGACCTGCAGTGTACATAGGTCAGGGTGTCAGGGTGCTGTGTCAGCCTGGCCTTGATTGTACTGCCCATCTGCCTTTGTGCTGATGCCATGTAATGATGGAAAGCTGATTCCCGGAACAAGAGTCCTGGGCTTTCTATCGTGAGGCCAATGAGCTTTCCTGGTCCTTGTGTGAGAGTGCCCATCTGTAGTCTGAGCCACAGGTATTCTACAGACACACAGGCTGCACAGTGCACTGACTAGCTGATGGCTAGGGTAGTCAAAACGGCTTTCTGCTTTGGGAAGTGTAACATGGACTGATAAAACCAGGGTGAACATTTTCTGTGGATCAGAATCAGGAGACTAGACCTGTCTCCAAAACACATGAACATGGAGAACACGTTGTTGAGGGTAAAGCTGTTTAAAAGGGACTAAGACTAAGATTTTTTTTTTTCACTTTTTTTTGCTGTTTAAACGTTTACAATCCCTGCTGGCTCTTCCGGTGCAACAGAAATCTTATAACCGAGACAACATAGAAACAGCAATAAAGACCCTCATAATTTAAATCGAAGGTATGCTTTGGTTTCATTAGCTACAGAGAATAACTGTAAGAAAAGAAAGGACTAAGGTTACCATCAAGGCTACAAATATAATTGTATAATAGAATAGGTTTTGTTTGCTTGTTCATTAGTTGTTAGCTAGCACATCTTTAAACCTCTGCTTGCTGATAATTTGGACAACGGTCATGTGAATTCACTTTAAAACCACTGCAAAAAAAACCTCCTAATGTCCAACAAAGTGGTGTTTCCAAGAACAGATCAGATGATGTCTGTGTTAATTTACTATCCTCAGTCCATCTGGAAGAGTCTAGTTGCTGATTAAACACACACTGAGGACTAATCAATAAAGAGCCATAACTTTGATCTAGTTGGTGCTGTTTGATTACATAAAGTAATGCTCTCAGTGAAACTCAGTTCTCTTGCCTTTTCAGTGTAAAATCCTGTGTTTCAAACCGTTGCTTATTAAAAACATTATGAAATAGCAACAAGAAGTTGCTCTTGTTTACTTGCTCCAAACAGTGCAATAGCAGCTTGCTCATGCTCCTCTTAACTGGTTTAAGTTTTTGTTTAGAGATTTTTACATGTGACCCAGAAGTCACACTTTGATCTTTGCCAACAGCAAATGTCACTGTTTCCTAAAGATACAGTTTATATCTATTTTGTAATGTTAAATAGGGTAAGTTGGTGTCCCAATGTCACAAGATACAATTGCTGAATTCTCTAGGGGTGAGTCCTGGTTTTAGCTGACATAAGAGGAAGCAAAGCAGGACCGACACTGGGCATCATATGCTGTCAGTTTGCTTTGACCCTACTTCACATATGTGTATTTTATTTTCTTGCAATGCTATGAAACATACCTGTTCACTAGCTCTGATTTAATCTGTATAAATTGATTTTTAAAATTCCAGCTGACTTCTCTCCCCGCCACACCGTAGCTCTAAGTGCTCCCTCGTTGATGAGTATTTCAGTTACCTTTTCATAAGTCCTTTGTAAATACCAGTTGAAACAAATGAATCTTTCACTAGCTCTAAGCTATTTGCTGTAAAGGATGATAAGTTGTCCCTAAATCTCCCAGACAATGTCTGCTGTAGAGAGCTGAAATTTCACTGAATTTGAGGATGGAAGCAGAAATTCACCCTTCCTTTCCAGGATTAATTTTAGTTTGTGTTGACAGACTTTATACCCTTGCTAATCCTTTCCTTCTGGTGTTCCTGCAGTTTGGGATGGGCCAAAATTTTCTCCATTAAAAATAAAAATGATAGGGCCACTGTCAATGCCTTTCTGTACTTCTCACTGCTCTCTTCTCCCACTGAGCACATGCCATAGAAGTGGACAGATTCTACAGGTGTTGTTAGCTATGTGAGCCAGCATGTGAGGTGTGGCTGTGCCAAGCTTTCTTGAACCCTTCAGATCTAGACTCTGGCTCACCTAGAGCATACCAAACTCCTTGTTGGCTTGTGTTTCCATCAAAAAAAATTATCTACGGTAAAGAAAGAGAGAGGAAGAAGTTGATTCTGGTTCCTGCTTTAACTACTGCCAGTTTGTTTTTCTGGGTGACTCTGACCTGTAAAATTAAGCCAGAGGAGTTCTCATGAAATTTAGAGTTGTTTTCCCCTCTAGTCTCTCTCTGCGGATAGGCAACATATCTGTAGTAAGAAGGATATGAAGTGGTTTAACACTGTGCTTACTGGTGCTACAGGCACACCCTGCTATCTGTGGAGGTTATGCTTCTGAAGGGTGTAATGGTCAGCGAGTCAAGATATGCACACAAGGTAAATACATGGGGCAGGATATGCTATGGGGAGGACAGAGAGGCAGAAGCAAGATCCTTAGGATGGTCAACCATCTGAAAGAGAAGCTGACTTCTCAGCAGTTGAGGATGTCGATTTAAATGCTGATTTGCATTTTAAAACACATCTCAAGATATGATCTATGTGCTGGCCTGAAATTCTGATTGGTGCCTCACTTTACAAGGTTGAATCTTCTGGTGCCTCTTCCAGTCCTTGGTGTGGGCCACCATTCTGGAAATGCTAATCAATTCACAAGACTGAATGCTTGACACAAATCTTCTAGTGCATGTGTTCTTAGTGCCTCTTTATGAATTGTTATGTTTTCATCTTAGTTGTCATCATCATCAGTTATCTTCTCATCAATTAAATCAATCAAAGGTGAAGGAAGGAAAGGTGGGATAATGGCAAAAGTTAGCAGAGCAGAGTGGTTGTTAAACACGAAGTCCTTTATGGCAAAGCTCCAAAATGGTAGGTAAGGTAGCAACAGATTTTTGGTACACAAGAGCACAGTAACTGTGTCTTACCGCATAATAACAGGATGTTGCAGTGTTGTTACAGAACCCAGGCAACTGTTTAGTCCCCAGACCAAAACACTTCTGGACATCGACAGGAACAACTTCTGGGCATAGCTCCACGGGAACTTTGTGTTCTGATTTGAATGTCATAACTGATTTTAGGTTTTTTTTGCGGTTGTCTGGTACTTGTGAGTAAGCCTTACAGAACTTAATCATTGACAATCAGTCAAAATGGAGTTGGGATTTCAGACCTTCCTCAGGAGGCACAGATCTTACACTTATCCCTTTTTAATTAGTAAATTAACAATCTTCTTTGGTACCCCTTAAGTTTTCCTCCTATGTTTTCATTGAAAGGATCTAGTTAATTTTATAGTCATCCTCAATGTTGGTCAAATCCGGCCCCCCAAACTACTAGGAACTTAAACGTGCACTTACGTTCAAAAAACCCTAGAAAATTCTATTTTCTTAAAGTAGTCTATGAAAGGAATGCCCAGGGATATCAGAATGCTTGTGAAGTAACTAAGCTGGCCCAAATTGTTATGTATTTATATTGAAAAAAATAGCTTTACACTGAAATCAGGCTAAAAACTGAAAATCACTGAGATGATTTCACTAAGGTGACAAGTGCATCCTTCAGTTAGAGCATTTCTAAAGAGTGACAGATAATACATTGGGCCCTAGGTATCAACAGTGCTGAAAAGATCAAAATAAACAGCATATTTGTAGCAACAAATGTACTATAACATAATTATTTTCCTGAGAATGTAATCAGTATTTTTGCAATGATGAAAACTCCTGTTTCATTTCTTATTTTGTGTAGCCTTTTATCAAAATTGCATAATTTTAAATTTGTGTGTCAGTCACTGTTTTTGGTGTTCAGAGTTCTATCTATCCCCAAATTAATCCAACAGGTGTCTGCATACAAAGATGGGAGACATTTTAATTCTGACAAATTTAATGAATGTCTGTCTGTGAATAATTGTCCTAACAAATAGATGCTCTGAAATGAACCTCTATCAAATGCAGGAAAATAATCTGGGTGCCTCTTATGATGTGACTGACACATTTAGCTCCTTGTCTCTGAAAAATGTCCCCATGGTAAACAAAAATTTACTTGTTTGTAAGTCACTGCTTGAGGTACATTATTGGATACGGAAGCAAAAAGGAAAGAAAAATATGAAAGGGAAGCTGTTAATAGCTTTTATTGACTGTTTCAAACACTGTAACTATCTTGATGTACTTAATTTTTTTGCTTGTTGACCTTGTAAATATCAGACGCAAATACTAATTTTTCATGGTGGACTTTGGTTATATCATACTGACTGTCACATGTTTTTATAGCCCAGCACTTCAGACAAGATAAAAAATCTATGAGCCTTTAAAAAAAAAATTTAATAATCATCAGGCAGGCCTTTCATGGCTACATTGAGATGTTTTCTTCCAGTTAGGCAATATTCCTTGTACTTAATATGTTCTACTATTTGCCTATGCACAGTCATTCAACCATAAAAGGAAAGAGGTCAGAAGTAATCTCAAAATGACCTTCATTTATGACTCAAGTACTAAGGGAACCAGACTACAAGTGTGTGTGAGACCACTTTCCTGCATGGGTACCAGTTATTTCTGGTGGGTAGAAAATGAGCCCTTAAAAGAGTGATTTTGAAAGTATCTTTTCCTGTTAGTATCTGCAGCAAAGTCAATACTCTCTTACTCAAAGATATATCAAAGTTGTCGACAGATCTAAGGGATCATTATTCATTCCTGCATGAAGTTCTGGTTCTACTGAGGTCAACAGAAAAATCTCACTGATCTCAATGAGGCCGAGATTTCTTTACTCATTATTAATAAGAATAAATTTCAGACAGTCTCATTAAAACAACCTGATGTTAAGTTACGTAGAAGGCTTCTCTTACCACATGTAATAAATAACGGGAATAGAAAGGCAACAGAAAAGGCAGAAGTAATATGGAAGTGAACAGGGATAGGAGCTGAGATTGCAAATATGAAGAGGGTTTAAAAAAAAAACCAAAACAAACAAGGGTTTAACATTGGTCCTTTTATTAGTCCTTCCCACCCTTAGAGATAGTGATGATCCCCAGCTTCAGAACTCAGAGAACTCATTTTCTGTCCTTGCATTCTTTTCCACAGTTGAGTTCAAATTTCCATGGGAAATATAATAAAAGAGATTAAGAATTATCTACATAACAATTTATAAGGCCTTAATTCACCATCAGCAGTTTCTTATGTTGCTCTCAGATATTCACACAACATCTGAATGCCTTACAAATGATAATGAATTTATGTTATAACCTCTTGGAAAATTAGAGGAGAAAAATTATCTCTATTTTACAGCTGGAGAATGGAGACAGAAAGACTTTGTGATGTGCCTGAGCTCTCTCACTGGATTTTTCAAACTCTGTGTTTAAACCACAAGACTTTTGTAGCCTCTGATTATCTTTGCTTTGGGGATTTTAGCTTATTTAAATTCTGTTCTCTTGAACACTTTTCTCTAGGCCAGATCCATTAAAAAATGATTCTTAACCTCAACAAATATCTGGAAAACCACTTGTCCAGAAGAAAGCTAGATTTTTTAATGCATGTTCACTGTTTGCTGTAGCTCATGAGGCAACAAAAAGAGAGCAGAAAATACACCCTGAAGGATCTCAAATCTTCTTTGAATATATAATAAATGCATAGAGATTCAGATTTAATAGATTTCCTCATCCTAATTTTGCCTGGGATATGTGTACAGGAAGCTCTTCCAACTGAAGTTATGTTGCTATTTGCACCATTAAAGTTATGAGCATTTCTCCACCTTTTCCCAAAGCTTTCTCCTGCATAATTAACCCCGAGTTTTATATGGGCTAGTTTCATTTATTATGACATGGCTTTCATTTTATGAGGGGTGGATTGCATTGTTGTGATGTCTTTCCCTCTGCGTTGAATCTACACCTCATAAATCCACCTTGATTTAAACACTTAAGAAGAATGCAACTGGCTGGTGTGTCTACAGTTATTTCTTAAGAAGGACAGGAGCAGCCAGATTTGCTGTGCTGCTGGAAGAAGCTAATATCTCATAAGCTACATTATGCAGTATTCGATGCTGTTGTTGTAAGACTGCCTCCAGCTCCCAGCTGTCTCGCTAAGGATTATCCAGGTGTGCTATACTTGCACATAATTATAATTTTGTAACTGTTTTACTTTTTTTGCGATGATCTATGTCAAGTTTTTTAAACTAGAGATGTATTTATTCTCTAACATCTGCTTTGCATAAACCTAGTACAATGAAGTTATACCTTTTATAGGTATAGGTTATAGGTGTTTACACAAAGGTAGTTTATTCTCCTAAAGAGAACACAATTATGAGAAAAGCTGGGTATTGGGACCTCTATAGTATGGAAACCTGTATCTGACGGAACCAGCACACCTTATCCCTGAATACATTGAGAGCCAACACAGTCATGAAGAGTTCTCCATGTTTTGCAAGATGAGGGATGGAGTAAAACAAAGCAGGAGGAATTAAGTTATTGGAAAAATTTGTGGTTCAGGAAGGAGATCAATGCATGTTGCTGTGGACCCCTTTCCACCATTCTTGGCTTGGAGAACCATACAGACTAGGGACTTTGGGTGGAGCCTTGGAAAAGAAGGCTGAGAGAAAAAAAAAAAATGGAGCAGAAGTCTCCCTCCCATAAAATTGCTGTTGTAAGGAACATCAAGCTTTGATTTTTCTTTTCCTCATACCCATTTCACATTATGGAACTACTCCTTACTTACTGGATTTATTACTGACTTCCTCAGGAATAGGGAAAGTTATAGTCAGGTTCATTATATCTTGGCATGAAACAGTCTGTCAGCGATAAGGATGAAGGACAAAGTTTAGGACTTCTAGAACTTATCCTGTGATTTTCCTAGTTATTCAATATAAAAGATCTTGGACACCCAGGAAATAGAAAATTCCAGACAACACCAGCATTGACTGGTACTACGCAATATATGAGTCTGAGCAACCTGATCTGTCTTCAAAATAGGCCCTGTTTTGACCAGGGGTTTGGGCCAAATGGCTTCCAGAGGTCCCTTCCAAACTGAGTTATTCAGTGACTGTAAAGCTATAACTATGCAGAGCCGTGGCCATGGCTTGTCACATGCCCGTGTTTCCCAGAGCTTTGAATTCCACAACTATGTGCAGCTCGAGTTTCCAGGTGAGGCTGTGCGCTTGTCATTCTCTACACCTGGGTTAATGTACCCTGAGCAACATGGTACCAACACCGTCACCTTCTTTTGCTTCTACCAGCAGTTGGAGCTGCTGCCGTCTCTCACTTTACCACCCAATCCTTGAGGGCTCATACAAAGTGTAATTTAATAAACTAAACTGTACCTGTAGTTACTCAAGTCTGGAGGCAATTGGTTGTTTGCACCTTGTTTTCTTATGGACTACCAGTTCTGGGAAAGGATTTCAAGGCTGCGTGTCACTCATGAAGCCAAGTAAAGTCCTGGACAGATTATTAGTTCAAACAGGTTGCCATATAAAAAGCATAACACTAATACGAGACCCAAGACAGCTGAGGAAGCAGCACAGATGTGTTTTCATGGTGCTGAGTCAGCCAATGCCCACTGTGTAGTTCATCTGCCCAAGGAGATGACTGTACATCACAAAGAAGTGTAAGTTCACTGACATTTGCAGGATTTGCAGCTCCAGTGGCAGCCACTGCATGAAAATGAAGTAATTTTAGTTTAATAATGCAGATGTCAAAATAGTAAAACATTCAGGACAATTATATTGGGAAACCATCATCATCAATTTTATTTATTTTTCTTATTGTGGCATTGTTTGAATGGTATACTTCCCACTGTTGAGAAAAATGAAGAACAGAGTAACTGAGCTGAAGCTAAATCACCCATAAATCCATCTTTCATCAAGGTGATATGCCATTAATTCAGGCACCAGAACAAGTTACATCATTAAATATTATGGCACACTTCATCCAATTCCTCAACAGAATAATTTTCTTAATAGTGTGTTTGTGAAGGAAATTGGTATCAATCAGTCAAACATGTACATGCACCATTCTAATTATGTACTTTGCCAGTATCATAGAACCAGTATTTTTGGTGCCTTAGCAAGTATGTGTACAAAGTATAGCAGAAATATTTTGTCTTCCTTACATAAGCATAATGTGACCTGTTTCTTTCATATATGACTCAGAGGACTCATTGCCCTAAAAGAAGTGAAGAAATCTGGGTAGAATAGCCTGAGAGGTGGAGGGGTAAGCCAGGGGAAGCAGACAACACCATCCCACAGAGAACCCAGGTGCAACCAGTACTTGAGTGTCCCGCCAGGCAGGAAGGGTCCACATCACCACGGCATCACTTGGGAATTGACACTGATCGAAAAGTATTTTGATCTGGCGCTAATGAGGAAATGTAAAGCTAAAATTCAAGCTAGCACTTCTTTAAGCACATATACAATCCTGGCAGGTTCTTGAACTCGGTGGAGAGTAGAATAATGGACAAGGTAAGAGGAGACAAAAAATTTTACAGAATTCTTTATATGAAATGTAGGTTCCCTGTCTAGACATAATTTTAGTGTCATATTTTTGTTACTTAGATCAATGTTTTAGATGTTGATAAGTATTAACGATACTATTACTGAAGCTGAAGAGCTTATTTTTCTTTGAACTGTAGACAGCTCAAATGTTTCTAATTAGTATTGTGCTTTGTTACGTTATTAATTATTTGAAAGTTGTGTGAACATATCTATTTATCAATTTATCTACTGGTTGCTGTATTCATTGCTCTACCTAATTTCCCCCTTACTGTTTGTGACATTGTGGGAACTGTCCTAAACCAAATAAAGCCTTTAACTGAGTAAGATTTCACATGATACTGTGAGGATTTATGATATCTCTCTTAGGTAAAAATGAACCACTGGGAGGGTTTGGCTTGACTTGCCAGTAAACCACTTAAGGCCCAGATTTGATTTGGCCTATAGTTATTCATATGGCTTAACTCCTAAAACCAGAATTAAATAAGCGCTGTGGCAGAGTTTTGGCTCACTTGCACTACCTGGGATAATACACAGAAGCCATTTGTGGTACAGCATGGGCCGGAGACTGTTCTGTGCATGGGTGAGGCCGCACAGTCTCGGGGGTAAGGTATCCTAGCCTTTTGCCACGATCTGGGCTGCTCTATTTGCTCTCAGCCTGGCAATGCAGAGTTCCCAGTGCATGCCTGGGCAATGCACTGACCCACAGCCATGCTGCTGAAGCAGAAGGTCAGATTGGAAGCTGCAAGGGTTAAACAGTAAGGTTTGCTCAGCCATGCCTGAGGGTGAGTCAGGCAGGAGATGTCAGCAATAAAGAAGAGCAAATGGGCTTGATCACAGTCAACCTCAGATGCTTCTGATTCAGTTGTGCCAGCTCAGGGATTGCAATATGTATGATGGGCAGGGGATGGGATTGCACCAGCAGGCAATAGGCATTCCAGGCATACAACTATAAAGATGACTGGGAAGAGTCCTTAGCTCCTGAAAGAGCTGGTAGCTCTTAATAATCCTGCTTTGGGTGGGATCTCCAAGGCAATGACTCTCTGGCACCTCCTTTTAGTTCCCAGGAGAAGAAGCCGTCTGCCACTCCCCTGCCTCAGCCCCGGGTTAGTGTCAATCTTGTATTTTCTCTCCAAGCTTAAAAGCCCAAAGTGGCTTTTAAGTTACGAGACCCTTTTTGTTACCACATGTAAATCTAAAAAGAGTTCGTAAGTATCAATGTAGGTTTTTCATGTAAATAAGGGGTCTGCACATAGCAAAAAAAAAAAAAAAAAAAACAGAGAGAAGAAGAAAAGGAGAAAAGAAAGAAAGCAAGCAGGACCTTGAGTACGCTCACTGCAAAACTTACCAAGAAGAATAATTCTCCTCACTTTAGACGTATGAGAAAGTGAAGTGCTCTCTCATACACGCCTTCTTGCAGTATTTCCTTTTCTTTTGCTGATCCTGTCAGGGACTTCTGTCTTTAGTCAGTCATTCTTGCTGTAAGTTTCCTTAAATTGTAATTGGGTAGTCTTCCAGATTCTGGGGGATCCCTTTGCCAGAGGAACTCTTGGGGACACAGCCACTGTTTTTTGAAATTGAAGGTTGCTAAATTAACAGGAGACTGACAACAGATATGATTCTCTGTTCATAGCAGAAATCCTGTTTTACAAGCAACTATTTTTAAGGAAACCTATTACAAAATATGTATGGTTGTACATTCATGTTTCTGTGTTTTATTTTCTGTCAAAAAAGACTCTGAGTTTAAGAATATCATGATCTCTGTGTGTGTGTCAGATTGGGAATTGACAGGGATCCCAAACATATAGGGACCATTTGAACCAATTTCCCCAAAGCCGTTTCATTTTCCACTCTCTCTCTGTGTACATGGCCCCGAGTCACATGCAAAAGCCACACATGTGCCAGCCTTAAAGGACAGGTCAAGGCCTGTTTTATTGACAAGCAGACATGTCCTCAGTCACTTAGGTTCTGCTGGCAGCTTGCATCGTCTGCGGTGTGCCAGCCAGCTGGCCAGCCCCCAGAAGTCCTTGAACTTATGAGCAAGTATAGAGATGAGAAGAGGCAGGGTTGAGAAGATTAAAAGATGGGACCTACCTGTTTTGGGGAGGAGAGAAGCTGCCTAGAAGGGTTATCATCTGTCTTTTGGCAGTGCTTACATCTAAAGTGTGTTTGGCTCTGTAACCCACTCCCCAGGTTAAGTCACAGCAGGGGGAGGACTGTGGGGGCACACTGTGAGTGGCAGAAGCAGTGTTACTCCAGACTGGTCATGGCCAAATTGAACTACCCACTTCAGTGAGGTGGCCCAGGCAGGACAGTGAGATTTGGACCTGTGGAAAAGGCTAGCCCTCACCCACTCCACACCCTTGTTATGGGTTGGAAAACTGATTTTGAGCTTGTCTTCTCCTCTGGTGGGATAACACGGTCACTGGGTAACGTTTGATATCTGTGATATCGTGACCTTCTATCTCAGGGTAAGTTTTGGCCTCTGGGTTGAAAAACCATTAGTGTTTTTTGAACTCTGTTTTATTACAGTAAAGTTACATCAGCTCACCTATACTGGTTTCTTGCACTTTGCTAGGAAAAAGTTCAGCAAGAGCTGGAACTCTCTCTCCAGCCTAGGTTTGAACTCTGTTTTAACTACAAATATCTCTCCTTTTCAGCATAGTCAGGAAAGATAGGGTCATCTTTATACCTGATATCTCAAGCAAAGCAGTGGGTAAATATCAAAGATGTTAAGGCAAGGCAAACATATCCCTTTTATGTTTGTGGGCAACACTAATGACACAGGGTGAAATTTATCCTCTTATCAAAGGTCAACACAAACCTAGGCACTACTTCAAAGGTGCATTGATCCTACAGCTAGCTCCTGGCACTGAGCTGGATTTCACCAAAGTCCAAAATTTACAAGAACAGATAGATTTTATATAACCGTGTAAAATATAATAGTGTGTTCAGATACAGACACACTTAGCAATCCGCACCCGTTGTCTTGATTTTGCTGGGACAATGTATTGTTTTTATCTTGTGTTCACATATTTTGAACAATTCTTCCTAGCCCGCTGTCCCTCCCTCCCACTTAGTCGGCCAAAATATCCATGCTCTTTGCAACCGCACAGTATTTACTCAGTCTTTGTGTTTACCAAGAAGAAGCTGACAGTCCAGTGACTGAGTGCTTAGTACTGACATACTGCCTAGTTTGAAGGGGAAAGCAAGAGTGAAGGCACTGTCAGAGCCATTCTTTCAGGTCCTAGTGAATAATAATGACAAATGTCTAATGTTTCCTTCCACAATCAGTTAGTGCTCCAAGATACTAAGAAGGTCTTGCAGATGGGGAAAATGTGAAAGGCAAGGGAGAAGGCAACAAAGCAAATGAAACAAGTTAACAACTGGTGTCTTTTTGTTAGTGGCCACAAACATATATGTGTCACTCCGAGGAGACATGGGAATTTTGTACTGGAAGTGTGCTGGGTGTGAACATATACATTGTAAATACTGTAGGAGAAGATATGGCATCTGCAGTTGGTGTTTTTTTCTTTCTTTTGTATTTTATTTCTGTGGTTGTATTTGAGCAGGTTGTGCCAATATTTGTAGTCTGAGGAATAGCATCAGAACATCTAGTATTCTGTCTACTAGCAAAAATAATGAAAACATTTCAGCTAATTCACTGTACCTTGGTGTGCATTAGTCACTGGTCCCTGCACACTCTAATTATAGACTGCTTTGACATTACAACTGCAGGGCATGAAGCAAAGACTTTACAGAAGTTGTTTTGGTATCTTTTTTTTTTTTTTCTTGCTAGGCTAATGGAGAAGCCTGCTTTAAATACAGACCCGTGCTTGAAGCTGTCCTGTTCTCGGAATGTGACTGTGGAAGTTAGTATGATTACGGTAGTATCAGCAAACATGGTTTAGGAGGTGCTTTGCCCAGGATAGGTAAACCTACCTGGTAGTGTGTTCCCTTAGTCCTGAGAAAATCAGACTTTTTTTTAATCTGTGGGAGTAAGATATAAAGGATCTTTATGTAACTGAGCTGTACTTTTTTTAACTTGAGTTGCTCTAAATATATAACCAAGGGCAGCTAAATCCCATGTGCTATGGCTCACTGCACAAGTTATAATTTATTAAACTGTTATATTCATGAGGTTAAGTCAGAATTCCCTTGTTCAGTAGTGTACATGATTGCTTTGGGGGATCCAATAGGTCAAACTCTGACAGTGTCAAGCATAATTATCTCCTGAATATATTCACACCCCCTGCAAAAGCCAATTTTTGTTTGGTTTTGCCATATTTAAGAGAGTATTCGTTAGTTCACAACCTTTTGCAAGGCTTTCTAAGCTTCAACTAAATGGCTAGAATCTGCAAGAAACACACATTCCCTGGTGATGTTATAATGACATAAAACACACTGAAGAAAAATTATGTATTTCCATAAAGAACTTCAGATATAATGTTTATTTTTGCACACTGATGCAGCTATCTGTATGTGTTAGGGCCCATGGTGGTAAAAACACAGTAATTCACCTTAACTTGTTTTTATGAGTTAGTGGTTTTATACAGATATGATAAATTTGTAATCCCCCACTTTATAATGCATTTGAAGCTTATAAAATGTGACAGCTACTGATCTTCTCCACCAGTTGTCTGGAGTGATTGGTTCAGATATAGCGGGTACTATTCAGGTGGAAGGTTTGCATAGTGCAAATGTGAAATATCAATAATATAACTGAAGAGTTAATACTACAGTGAGGGAGACTGCTGGAAACAATGTGTTAATAAGCTGAAGGCCAGGGCACACAGCTGAACACAGGTGAGTTGTAGCAAACTAACAAGTTGTCACCTATCCATTGAGTCAAAATAACTGATCTTGTGTCTGCCCCAGCTTTGGGAAAAACTTGTTAATGTAAAGCTCTTTGACTGACTTCCTGTTTGTCAACTGAAGAAATACTGTTTCTCTCCCTAATCGTATTAATTTGTTCTCTGCTGTCACAGTAAACATGTATTAATAACTAAATACATAACTTTGTGCCGAAACAGTCACTTGCTACCTGTGTAGTAGCTTGATTCTGGCTGTGATCTTTGTTCCTTTCACTGACAGGAAATCACAGCCGCTTTGAGGGAAGGTGTCTTTTGAGCTCATGCTCCAGTGGGTACTACACAAAATGTTATTTGTGAAAAAACCATAGCAACCTCCCCTTATTTATTTTCAGACCAACATGTTTCATCAGTTCTGCTCAGTGTTCCCCTCATTGTTGATTCTTTTAGAAACAAATTATTTTTAAAATAAAATCTATTTATCAAAACAATAGTCTGATGTCTGAAGACCAGACAAGAAACTAAGTTCATGTAGATTTTAATATTTTTCTTTAAAAAGAAACAAATATGAAAAAATTGCATAAAAATTTTCAGTAGAATAAAAATCTAGCACCTCATGAAACACTGAAATGGCACCAGTATATGAAGAAAAGTCAGTTACAAAAGTAATGTAAACCTATTGATTTCACAATGCTACTAAATCACAGATTCATTTCTGACTTCCATCTAACTACTGATATTCACTAAGAAAACAAAAAGGAAAAAATGAATAAGAACCTTTCCCCTATGAGTAAAGAATAGTGACATCTATGAAACACAAGTAGATGCCTATAAAATATCAGTAGAATTAAGGTGTGTGGAGACTGGGCCAAGGCCAGGACAGGGACAGTGAGTAGGGAAGGATCAGGTCCTTCTGGGAGTAGAAATGAGAAGGATGGGTTGAGTGAGAAGGACGGATAACAGCCCCTGAGTAGGTGGGACGTGGTTTCTGGGAGAGCTGGTGGGAGCAGGGAGGAGCTGGTTTTACTGAACCATGCAAACCTTCTTTTAGTGAAAATCCGCATAAACATATGAGGTATATTTGGCACATGGTCAGAAATCTGAGTGATCATAACTACATGTGTTTGAAAAATAGAAATACACTTGACTTCATAAAATTGCTTGGAAAATATTTGCCTTCTGAGTTGGGGTAAAAAAGTAAAATGAACAATCCTTCCTCCCTCCTGCTGCTCCCAGTTTTTTATTTACTTCAACAGAAAGAGATGTCTCAAAGAAACGCCGGCATTTACAAAGAGTTTTGGTTTGCTAGTTGTCTGCCTGCCCAGAAAGAACTGCTCAGTTTCCTTTTCCTTTCCATAAGTGAAATTGTTAGTCTTCAGCTGGGGTTATAAGCAGCTAAATGTGAAGTCTTTTCATTCTTCTCTTCCTCTTTGCTGGTGCCCATTCAGGGAGATTTGTCAGTTTGCAGCTTTCCCCAAAGGCTGAAATACAGGGATCTATAACATGGGTAGTTTTAGCTCTCTTCTCAGTAACAGAATAGAAAAATGAAAATAGCCAATGGAAAACCCAGTTATACAGAACAGACATTTTTTGTTTTAATTAAAATAACCTTGATAAAAAAATGCAGGCTACCTCACCCCTCAAGTCTTCTCCAAATATGTCAGATGTTCCATCTGCATTCACCTCTGATATCATATGCCACAGCAGGATGGAAGCTGACTCTCTGCAAAGTTTATCTTTTACATTAAATTATGTATTTTACTGCTAGAGTGCCCCTTGACTCACTAGCATGGTGATGATTGAAGAGCAGCAAATTATCATAAAGGTAGTGTAGTAGTAATGCTTTGTGACATTTGCCAGTCTATCTTGGTTACATCAGGAAGGGACAAAATGCCTATGTTCTTCTTCTGAGTAATTATGTTTGAATTACATCTGATTCTTCACTCATTAATCTCTGAGCTTCCTGAGATAACAGACCAAGAAGGTTTTATGTTTTGTTTGGAATTAAAATATTCTAGGTATTCAAATGGTATGTAGACACCCACTCACACACATATGCGTCTGTCCTTGTGTGTCTGTATTTCCATATAAAAGAACAGCAAATTTTTCCATAGCGATTCCAGTCAATTAAATTATCATCAAATATTTAACCTTCTTTTTTCAATGCACGCATTCTACAAATGCTGGAGTTAGGGTCTCAGAATAATTTCTTTTTTAGACTCTGCTTTCATATATTTATACTTACATTTTCATTCACAGTAATATGTGTTATCATAACGCCCTTCAGAGATGCACCAGATATTTTCCTGAAAAAAACAGAAGACAAAATAAGCTCATCTTAAAAAAAGTTTATGGGTTAGGCTTCAGGTATGAGATGACCACTTGCTCATCAACATTGTCCGTTTAATGTCAATGTTGGAGATAACCATTATGCTATATGAAATAGCTTGTCTCTCTGTTAAGTGGCTGGCCAAGAAGACTATCCTACCCTTTCATATCATACATAAAGCTTCTCCAAAAGACATTACTTAGATTAGCATAAGGAATTTTCCACTAAAAATGTCAAATAATGTGTTTATACCTCTCCTCTCTGTACCCTCTCTCTTTTTTATCTCTATTTTTTTACTGAGTTTACCAACTCAATTTTAATAGGGAAATTTTTCAGTCAAAAACTGTAGTCTGTTGTATTCACTTTTTTTAGAGATAATGTTCTTAAGGACAAAAGTCAGTAACAGAGATTACAGAAACCAGGAGAGAAAATGGGCTGAAACAGATGGGAAAAGAACAAAGAAAACAATTATCAACTAAGAAAGACCACTACATGGAAAGATAGTAGAAGTTCACTCCCCTTTGGGCGAAGAGAGAGTCAGAAGAGAAAAACATGAACATGAACATTCCCATAGGAACCCAGAAAGTAATTTGTGGCTAAAAGAGGCTACGGCTCATAGCTGAAGTATCCAAAGGATAAAATTAGTAATAGAGCAGAGGCATGACTGTGAGCATAGTGCCAGTGATGAACTACAGCAAGAAGAGCAACTGAGCCTCAGAAGTGCAGGAGAAATATTTTGCTTGAATTTTTCTGTTTTGTCCTGGAATGACAGAACGTTCCTTGCTTTGAGCAAAAGAATAATCTCAATGAATTACCAGCATATACAAAATCAGCCATGTGAGAGGGATGGGAAACCAAGAGATGGACATCTTGATACCGAAATGATAAATAGTCTTCTTCCTCCACTAAACTTTCACTGTAATGTTCTCTTTATCCTCATAGTGAGCTAGCTTCCTTAGTTCTGTACTTTTGAGGAAGCAGTAGTGCTATTTTAGCCTTTAATTCAATGTCACTTCATGTGCATAGTATAAATTTGGTGAGCAACACAACAATATTATCAATGTCTTGCCTTCCCTGTTAGAAAATATTTTTGTCAGGAAGGTAATTTTGCAATTAAAAGAACATATTCATCAAATCACAGACATACATGATTTAGATAAAGGGAAAATTATAATTTTTTTTCTTAAAAAGACAGCACACATGGTTACATACTGTGACTGGGCAAATGCATGCGTCATCATATGTTTTTGAAGATAGCAAAAAAGATTTGTGATCTAATTCCATAAATCTATGTCAGACTGCTATAAATTTAGGAATAAATTGCTTTGATAACTAACTGGAAAATTAGTGTCATTCCTAACAAGAAAGAGCATGTTAAGAACAGAAACATGCTGTGATAAAATTCCCTAAGAACTAAATATCCTGGAAAGAATTTTAATTCTTACAAAGATAAGTAATTGAAGGAATGCTAATTCTCTGTTTACTAGGAATGACTAAGAATGACTGTGCACCACAGCTACATACCAGATGGCTTGAAGAGTCTGATAGTACTTTTAAGGGAAAGCTTATGAATCTTTTTTTTTTTTTTTTTTTTTTTGAGATTTGTTAATACACTTTGGTAAGTAAAGACACATAAGGACAATGAACATTACATTGTGAAACATGGCCCCACAATTTTATAGAGAACTATTATGAATAAAACACTGGAACATGCCTAGCAGTGCTGGAGTCATTGCAATCAGATGTTAGGCAGGCGAAGAACTCAGCAAGAAGAAAAGTATGTCAATAATTTGGTGGTCAAAAAGTGTTTCCAGACTTACAAATGGAAATATTTCAGTCTACCATAATGATTTTTAAAAAGCAATAAAAAATAAGCATTTCTGGGGAATATAGACCAGCTGCACACTAGTGCCATAACAAAAAACATTCTCTGCATTTCAGATAATTCTATGAGTTCATAACAAGTAGCTGGGTGAATGAACAGTAGAACAAAACACCTGCTCAGTAATTTAATCTGTCTTTTCTTGTCTTGCATTAAAGAAGAAACCGAATGACAGGAGCTGTTAGGCCAATATCTATGAAAAAATGAAAATAGTTCCAGTTGGAAAACAGGAAAAGACTGTGGGGTTAGATGACATTTCCAGGTATGCACCCCCTAGATGATAATGTTTTAATCTGTTTTTGTACACAGCAATGCTCACTTCGGTGGCATTAGACATAATTTTTTTTAATTTTCAAGTGGTATCACTGTTTTGATAAAAAATGCAGTTTGGCATAAAAATGAATTGTCCAAGCATGATGGTGCAAAAGATGGAAAGATGATTTCAGTAAATCTAGAATTTCTTTTCAGGGACCACCTTGTTTTGTTTGCATGATAGGTTTACAGGTTTCAAATGCTGATTTTATTTTCCCAATCACCGTTCCAGTAATGTACACGATTAAACATAATTATATTACACATGTTTTATTTTATCAGAAGCTTTCATATTGGGGGAATCTCCTAGAAGTGTGACACTCATTTTTACAGAAATACAGGAAAAAAAAACAGAATTCTGTTGTGCACACTACTGCTGTATTCTATGAATCTGGTATAAACGTATGGATATTTAAATATGGCACAATTCTTCCAAACAAATCCATGAACATTTTTATAAACTATGGCTTGTCCCTAATCATAATTGTTCTCTTGGCCATTAAAGGAACCTACAAACTTAATGAAAGCTTTGTCTTCTGTGTCACAAAAGTTGTTTTCTGTGTTAATTTTCCTGACAAACCAGGAAAAGGATACGTACCACTTCACTCACCCAGCACAAAATTGTTGCATTAACCATATCACTCAGTTGGGAGCTCTTTGGTCCATCCTGAGGAGCAATCAGGCATTTTGAACTCACACAGTCCATGGGCTGACATCCCTGAAGACTGCAGCCACCTGCTAACCTGGCCACAGTGCAGTAGGACAGAGCTGGGGCAGTGAAGACCCCACGTGTGATGTTAGCCCTGCCCTTCTTGCTCTTGGGGTAGTGATCAGTAGCTGCAAAAAGGAAACTTGCTGAAAATAACCCCAGTGTTTGCTTTGGTGTAAGCTTCTGAACATACTATTTGTATGGTCTAGTATAAGGGTGGAGCTACCTGACATTGTGAGATTACAGGAGGGAAAGTGGGCACATAGCTGACAATTCAGAATATTGCAGTCCAACCAGTCCCTGACTTCCCATCCTCAGGGAGTCAACAAGAACCAGTAGGAGGGAGCTGGAGACAATTCTTGATGTACAGCCAGATTGGAGTAGAAGTGGTTAGTGCAACAGAGAAAAACTCTCATTTTGGCAAAATAACCACAGCTCCAAGTCTAGTAGGTTAAGTCAAAGGGCTGTCCCTCTTGGCTGAGAGCAATCAAACACCTTATGTGCAGAGGTCCCAGCATTTTCAAGAGCAGATGGCGCTTTTCTGTATGAAACATTTAATGATGTGTGCTAATGAAGCTGGCATTTATGCTGTTTTGGGACATAGGGGCCCTTTGCAGGCCCCGGGTACACTCTGTGCTCTTTTATCTGGGCAAGCTTAGTGAATTAAAAGAAATAAAAGAACTGTTACTTTGCTTGAAGGGAAATTCACTGCAGCCAGGGTGCCAAATGTCTATGTACATGTTAATCAATTCCAAATGTATCTGCAGGAAGAAAATTGTTTAAATGAACTGCATGATTCAACATACCCTCCTTAATATTTCATTCCTCCTACAGTCCTTTACTATAGGAATGCATTATTTTATCCCAAAGTGATCAACAATCACGGGTGCCGCTGATGTCTTTTGCAGCAAGAGGTCCTTGTGAAGTCCTTGCTGGTTCCCGCATGCCTGCTTGCAGACCTTCAGTGACCGGGACATAGATGACAATCTTTTCCAATGTTTTGTATTAAAACAACTTGTACAGAATTATATAAGAAAGCTGTGACCCAGGCAAGCTCAGACCAGAGCTCTTCTGTATGGCAATATCTACAGGAGCCATAAAAGTGACCTTCCTCCTCCCAAGGAATCTGTCCAGCCTTCTGGAAGAAATGTGCCAGGGCAACCTTTGGTCACCAGCTATGGTCGTCATGCCCTCAGTCATCCTCCTTTGCACTGTCCCACTGCACAGCGAAAGGATGGGGACTGCTGAAAAACACCATGCTATGTCTTGAATGAATGTTTCAGTTACACGTGCAAGAGGACTGAAGTAAGATGAGTTGGATGATCCTAATTTTATCCTTTCTAACTGACAAATTTTTGAATTTGCAACCAGAGTAATAGTTTTATTTTAGTGTTGTTAGATACATTGCCTATGTTTCTCACACAGGTGGAAAATATTTCTGTTGCAAGTATATGTGGCAATGTTATTGTCAAATGCTGTCAGTGTTATCAAGCCCTGATCATCCACAGCTGGCCTGAACTCTGACTAACTACTGCAGCCAGCAGGAGGAAGAGTTCAGGGAGAGAAGATATACTAGGACCTGGTAGTGCTTCTGTGAAGTGTTTGGAGAAGCCTGTTTTGAGTCTCTGCTTACACAGAGAGGGTGGAAAAACACTTTGTTCATGTAGTTCCTTCAGAGTCAAGGATGAGCTCCTGAAGCCATGCAACACATCTGAGGGAGAAAGTCTGCAAGGGAAAGAAGATGGTTTAGGTCTCCCTCCCTGCTCTCTTGTAAGTGAGTTTTTCTGCTCAGAGCCTCCTCCTGCAGCAGGTATTGTTGGTTATTTGGTTATGGTCTCTGAGCCTTTGTGTTCAGCTGTTATTTTGTCATGCTACCACGGCTTTGCTGGCTGATGGGAATGACACCACAACTGTACCTGGGATGTAGACAAATGTAATTTAATGGGACATGCTAGAGATATTTGTCTTCCAAAGCTTTCTCCTTGATGAAGTTCAAAGTCCTGATGTAAGCAATGAAAACATGTGAACATTGAGCTGAAGGTCAAAATAAAACTTTTTTTTTGTCTGATGAGAATTACTTGGCAAAGCATGGTTCCCTCACTAAAAATATATAGATATGAATATATGTAGTTTTAGTTACAGAAGTATTTTTTAGCTTTCCATAAATTAAGGTTTTATTATATTACACTTATCTTTTTTTACACTTATCTTTTTTTTTTTCTTTTTTTTTTTTTTTTTTTTTTTTTTTTTTTAACGCTTTTTTTCTTTTTACAGCATCTTTTATAGTTTTCAGCAAACACCACACTGGAGAACCAGTGACATGGAGTATGGTGGCACTGAAAGGCTCCTCTCCTTATGAATAAGGACAGTCACAACTTGGTAGATTGGAAATATGAAACAGATGGATGAATTTCTGGTTCAGAATTAAAATTACTATCTCTTTCTCAAAAGCTTTTTCTGGATGCCCATGGATCTGAGCAAGGTTTCACATGCTAGGAAACACGTGGGGAAACATGTATGTGTGCATCAGCTCCCAGTGGGATTTTGCGTTTGCACAAATAATCAAATTATTCATGTTTATCGGACTAGGGGTGGAAGTGTAACCCTCCACAGAGTGAAGGCAGGGAGTTTAGAATATATCTCAAGCTTTTCTGCACGTTTTCATTCAGTGTGCAATGCTCCAGGGAAGCCATGGATTCACCTCAGCACACTTCCTTGGAATTTGGAAGCTGAAGATTTGTATTTAAAACAGAAAATTCTTAGGACTGTTTATTTTTGAGAACATTTCCTTTTAAAGGCAGAATTGTACAGCCAAGCCATCCAAAGTAAAAGATTTGTAAAAGACATATTCACATCATCTTTCAGGTGGCATAAGGAGTAGATTTCTATTCAGTCGTGAAATATAGAAGTGACCACAAGGCTAAGAGAAAAAAGAAAGAACACAGAAAAATGACCAGCACACTTCTAAAAAGAGGTATTATGCCTGTTTAATATGGGGTCGGGTTGTCAACTTTGTAGTCTCCACCAGATAACTAGTATCTCCTCAAAAGGCAACTAAATATGTAACTTGTTTCCCCTGGAGTCACTGGGTCTCTTTCCGCTGACTCATTGTTGCAGAGAAATATATCTATTCCATTCCCTCAGCTGGCTTTAAAAGTATTTTGAACAGCCTGTCAAGATTAAAATGGTGCAAGTAGACAATTTACACTCAGGTTGACCCCTTCTGTTAGACTGCTTGTGAGGAAATTTTGAGAAGTTTTTCCTGGTTCTGTTTTGGGTAATGGAAAAAGAAAAAGAAAACAAACCCCCCCCAAAAAAAAGAAAAGAAAAAAGAAAAATAAAGACCCCAAAACCACGGAAAGAGACTAATACTGATACATACTAGATTTCAAGAACATTTCTTTAAAATTATGCCCAAAAATTTATCAAAAAAAACCAAAAAAACAAAAAAAACCCACAGGCTATTTCTTTAATTTCTGGATCAATGCTGTTTTTTTGTTTTTGTTTTGTTTCTTTTTTTTTTTTTTTTTTTTTTTTTAAAATTTTATTTTTTTATGAAAAATTTTCTTTATGATTTACTGTCAAAGTATTACCTTCCCCCTCAAGACTTTTTCTTCAGCAAAACTTTGCATGGGAATTTTTTAACAACTCTATATTGTGTGATTGCAGTTACAATTTTTTTTTTTTTAATTGCTATAGTGAGACATAGTATGAAACAGGAAAAAAAACGAAAACCTCCTATTTACTAACTAGATCACACGGGATCCCATGAGGAATAATTGTTAATAATGAAAATCAAATATTATTTACTAGCCACAACAGCACAGTGGGCAGGCCTGACATCACTTTTCCGGTGTGTTTGTAACTAGATGATCTGTAGATGTGAGCGTTTCAAGGGGATGGGCCAAGGCTTGCAGAGCAGAACCCACTGTTTCTTGTCTGACTGCTGTCTCAGACCTCTCAAAGACTTTATGTTGGCTTGTGATCTTGCAGCACTGCTGGTTAGAGCAAACCCTGACAGATGCTGCATTGAACTAGGGCTGAACAACTGCAGGAAATGCAATGACAAATATGAAATGTCCATTTGCAGCAGGGGTAGCAAACCTCTGTGTACTTGAGGCAAGACCAATACAGGGAAAGGGAAACACCTACCTCTTCCACCTGAGAAAGGGGGGCTGGTTTGTCTGGGATAATGGAAATATATGGATAATTTGGGTCCCACAGGGAAGACCCAAGGGAAGGAATGGTGCAGAGACAGCCTCCCCAGGTCCAGTGTGCCCGACCAGCTGGATGCCTGTGGTGCTCCTTGGTGCACCAGCTGGGAGTGCCACACCATGTTCCCCGTTGCCTTGGAAGGGCTTGCTGGAGCACCTCTTTTTATCTCTCTGCTACTGAGGTTGGTACACAGAATGAAGGCAGGCTCGGGGACCTGGGATCATATCCTTCCACCCTCTCACCTTTTTTCCATGGCATTAATCACATCTTTTCAATAACTAATAGCAGTTTGCATACTCTGGGCTGGAGGCTGCTCTATGGACATGTGGGGGGAATTCAACATGGAAGAACATTTCTTCTATCACTTTTAAGTGAGCATAAAGCTTTATCAGCAAAAGCATCAATTACTATTACTAAAAAAACCCATGAAGGGACAACTTCAACCCCAGAGTATACCAAAGTGCTCAGGAGCCCTGAGCTCCCACACTTGTCCTTCCTCTTATGTTTCTCCCAGAAGCGATGAAGTTCCCCCGAGCACTGACCCAAATGGAATGAAAAGCTTGTCCATTGTGGTCTCCTTCTCTACATGAAAGGGGTTAATGATCTAGGGAATAAAGATCTAGATTTACCGCATCATGTTAGTAACGTGGAGCTGAGAAATTCCACTGCTTGTGAAAAATCCTTGGCTCAGGTTTCATGTCTGCCATCATGTCTGTACAGCATCTAACACAACAGGATACAAGACTAGCTGGGATCACTGGGTGATACCACAGAATGCAATTTAATCACAAACCTATTGCAAATTCGATTTTGAAAAGATTGCTTTCAGAAGCATCACTCACAACAGAAAAACAATATAGCAGCCTGAAACCCAGTGGCAGGAGGCAGGAGCAGATTGTCAGCTCTCTACAAATTTCTAAAGGCTTTCTCAATAATGAGCAGGAATCAGTTTAGCAGAATGAAGGAGAGCAGAAGCACGAGTAACTGCATGGAGTTAAGTAAGGGCAAACGTTAACTGTCTGGATAACCTCTGTGACAGCAAAATCTACACATCTGTGGAGAATTTTACCAAAGGAAATGGTGAAAGCCTCTCTGATTGACATACATAGACCAAATTAGGCAAAATACTTAATGTATAAAATACAAAAATCATGCTTTTATGCAGAGGGATAAACTATTCTAATAGTTTTTTCCAGCTGTGATTTACAGTACAGAAGCAATATCCCCAAACAGAAAGATTTTTTTCCCCTCACTGTTTACTATTTTCTGTTTTTCTTTTCCTTTGGACAATCAACTAAAAAAACACAGTATGCAAATAAAATATATAAGCCAAATATTTCATTGAAGCTATACTGACATGTTATCGCACCTTCTCATGAACACCTGAAACTATTTCCTGCCCCTGTTATGCTTCATTCTGAATAATAGTGTAGAGAGTACCTTAATTATGACTTGTTTTTTTTAGCCTGGTGATTAGCAAAGTTAAGAACTTGATCAGTTTACAGATCAGATTCGTGTTTTATTCAGTCGCATGAGAATCATAATTAGGGTTTTTATCTGACAATATTTTTGTTACCTCAAATTTCAGGTTATTCCACATGAAAATACTGTGTACAAGTAGGTACTCCTTGCCAGCAAAACATTTTGCAATGTTATGCAGTGATTCAGTATGTTTTTGTAGAAGTGACCTCCATAATGTGAAATTGCAGGTTTAATATTTTGCTTCTTTTTAGGTGGATGACTAAGGTCTCAGATGGGATGTTTTCTGGAGCCAGTGCAGGAGAGAAGTTAATTAAAATTAAGAATATTTTATCAGTTGTAAAAGTCTGTAATTACATAGAACATTTTTCTATTTTTAAGCTACTCTCAGGCATACTGATTTTTGTTTGTAGTCTGAAGAACAAGATGACCTGACACTTCCTGCACTTGCAGATGTTCCAGAGCTCATGGGCTGGCGTCATTCCTCAGTAAAAGCTGGAGAATCTGATTTAAACATACTGTCTACAACAATATTCTAGAAATCATAGAATCATAGAATCTTAGAATGGCTAGGGTTGGAAAGGACCTTAAGGACCATCAAGTTCCACCCCCCCTGCCATGGGCAGGGACACCCTCCACTAGACCAGGTTGCTCAAAGCCTCATCCAGCCTGGCCTTGAACACCTCCAGGGATGGGGCAT